>NC_135761.1:15568236-15785736 GCF_052425735.1 Oculina patagonica
TTGAATCCATTTTGCTGCTACAAATAGCTGACAATGCTGGAAAATTCAAAATTCTGAAAAGCCATTATTTTTTTTTGATTGAATCATTATAATGACAAGTTTTACTAACAATAATATTTTGTTTGATTTTTTTTCATAGTACGTACACCCCTTTAGATGCATGCATTTATTAGTCATTCAATAAATAATCCTGAAGCAAATTTTTGAACTAAATCTGTGATGTCTCTTCCTATCAAAATTATTTAAAAAAATGAAAACCAAAAACATGTTACTTTTATTTTATTATTGTTGCAAAATTTGAGCCTAATTGGATTTAAATCTCACTAAGCCATACGTGAACTTGGGAACCGGCTTTGCATTTTGTCTGCCTGTTACAATAAACATCAATACAGTGTAAATCCTGGCATAAGTGAGTATTTTAATATTGTAACTTGTGCATTTCCATTTAGAATTGTGCTGTTGACAAAGCTACCAAGAATTTTTGTTGAGCGCAGTGAAGAATTGCAGGTGAAACATGCTAAAAAGACACACTTTTCCAAGGTTTTTTCTTCCCCATAACTAAGACGTTTAGTGGGAGGACGCATGAGGTTCTGAACTCCCCACTGTGGTACCTTTTAAACCTGGTTCCTGGTCCTTTCTTAGTACAAGCGCCTTCTGTCTTTTTTGAGCATTGCTATCACAACATATTAAACACTTTTGCAAAATCTTTATTCATTTGGCTTCCAATTCCTGCCACCTTCGGAATCCCTTTCTTCTTTCTGCCCCCTCCGATCCCGTGGACTGTCTGGACTTCCTTTGCACTGTTATTTACTCTGGCATTCTCCCCCCACTGTCCCTATCATTCCAAGTGGAGATTTTACAACAGAATGGATTCTGGAATGTGCAGTCATATGAAGACCAATTCTTTGTTCGATTTGTGCCTTTCCTTTTACAAGGAAATGCAGAAAGGCTAAGCCACTTCCATCAACACCAACCACACTTCACAGTTATAGTGTTTTTTGTCCCCAGTTCCTGTGCGGACTTGCTTTCATAGATTATATTTCCATACTCACAGGTTTTTTGAGCCTGACCAGCCAAATTACAGTTTCTTTTTAATGTTTTTCCAGGTTGTGAATTATGGAGTACATGGTCATTACCATGCACATTACGACTCCACAGATGAATGGGACGGTCCAGTCTCCAAATGCTGTGGGGGGCAAACTGGAAACTGTAGCTTGTGCAGGTAAGGCAGTAAGCCAGCTTCAATTGAAACAGTCTTGTCCAGAGGCGGCAAAGCGTTTTGAAATGTACGCTTTGAAGTCACCAATGCCACATGCAATGTCAACTTAGAATACAATCTTCACAGATTGTGGACCTCTCCTGGTAGCGTTTTGGGGAAAAGGAGTTTCGTTGAAAGTCATAAGCGATCCTGATGCCCCCAAATTTTTGTTTGGGGTCTACAGCCCGCTGCCCCGCCTCCCCCCCCCCCCACCTGCTCCACTGCCTAATGTTGTCTTACCAAATAGATTTGTTTCTACGAAACACAAAACACTATTTTCCTGGATAAATTTTGAAAGTGAGATAATATTTTGTTGAGTCCTTTGATTAAAACTTCGTAGGTCATAGCAAGGAACAGGAATGGTCAGAATGAAGTTAGGCATAGAGAGACGGTAGCCACAAATACATTACTGTACCTATTTTTTTTTTTTTGCGTCTCATGATCAGGTACATGACAGTGTTGTATTACCTCAATGATGTTCATCGTGGCGGAGAGACGGCTTTTCCTGTTGCTGATGAAGAAGACTTCAACCAAACGGTAACGCTCGCTCTTCGATTCAATTCGTTGTTACCTTAAGGTTACTTTTGTTAGCAGCTACTAATTTTAGCGATTTTATTGACTATTAAATTTAGCGTTTTCCGAAAATTGAAAAAATGAGCTAAGATGGAGATAAGTGTTCAGTAAAAGAACAAAGGTACATTGAACGAACAATATCGTCAGAAAGAATACTGATTAAATGAAATTGTCAGGAAATGGGTCCTTGTCAGGTTAAGTCCTTGCCTTCCACGATGACGGTGATTTCGGCTCTCTCCCAGCCCTTTTTCAATTGTTTCCCTGCCTGGACGTTGTCTTGTAGTTTTACAGGCCAATATATTTAATTTTGTTTTCATTTGGAAGGGGAGGGGGTATTTATTTTAACGTGTATAAATTTGACCGAGACAAATTTTGGGGAGTACTAAATTTATTAGTTTTAATCACGACATACCCAATTTACATTATGTTTTTTGTAAATGTTTGCAGGATTATCAAGAGAAAGACCGGTCGAATTTAAGTTTTCACTGCTATGACGCTAATGTAGTGGTTCGACCCAAGAAAGGCACTGCTGTCATGTGGTACAATCACATGATCAGTAACGTGACTGGTTTACTGGGACCTCAGGACGTGCGCTCTTTACATGGCGGATGTGACGTGCTGGAAGGTTTCAAGTGGATCGCAAATAACTGGATCAATGCGCCATTTGAATGGACAGATGAATGGAGAAATGAAAATTGATCATAACTATAGCTTATATTTATTTTGTTAACTCCAGATAGTATTTAGACTAATATGGGTATTTTTTTAAAAAAATGTTCTGTCAACCTACCAATACAGAAAACGCAGGAAGCGTCGGAAAGCGAAATCACATTAGGTTTTAGTAATCAATCGGGTCGGGAGTAGCTATCGCAAAGTCACACGATTGACTCTCTATCCTTTGAGAGAACAACTGAACAAACAACAGAAACAATGCCCCAAGACCCAAAACAACTGCTACTCTATAGGGCCAACAATATTACAAGCTTACGAGGGCTCTTTCACTGCTGTACAATTTCATAAAGGCATGGCAAAACGAGGAAACATGTTTCCAGAAACACACATAGCGCGCTCATGTTTGCCAGTTTTGCCATACGGAAAGCATTGTTTTCAGCGTCAATTTTGTTTCCAAGAAGTTAAGCACTTAAAGCAAAATTACAGTATTGTGGCGTTTTCGAGAATTACCCGAGCTTGCCGTTGCATGGTGTAAAAAGTCGCGCTGCATCTCAATGCGAGAAATCCCAGTTATTTCAAGGCGTTTTGTGACAGTCAGTTTCCAAAGATTTGTTGTAGATCAGGGCCGGGTTGTTCGAAAGACGATTAACGCTAACCCAGGATTAAAACATTATCAAGATTTTAATTTCTCTTGTTTTAAAGGGTTTCCCAAAGCTAATATTTTGTTAAGTTTGAGATTGGTCCATGTCAAAACTGTGGGACAGAAAATATTAACAGAAAACCTCAACGAAATTATATAAAATTGAAAACAAATTTCACGCTAATCCTGGATTAGCTTAATCATGCTTTGAAAAACTGGGCCCAGAAATTTAGAGAGGGCCCGCAATCATTGTTGGCGTTTCAGCAATTCGTGTGAAGAGTATTTTTGTAATCGCCACCTCTGGGGTCGAGAATGTAATCGCCATTAGAAATTCTACTGAAATTGGTACAAAAAGATGTTTTTATGTAGCTTCAGATAATGGTATAAATTTATAGAATAAAATATTATTTTGACTTACTTGGTTACTTGACTTAGTGTCTTTACCAAAGGGGAGAAATGTGCCAGAAATAAATTAAAATCTCAATTATAAAAAAGCTTTTTTTTTTTCACCTCGACGGACTATGAAAAAAGACGGCCTGTATGTCGTCTAAACCAGACTTTATCAAGGTTGTAAGATTTATCAGGATAAGCTGACACATAATCACCTGAGATCGACGAACTGTTAATGCAGCAAAAAGTGTTGTTAGGGTCCTGAAAGGGGGAGGGGTATAAATGCCTTTTACCAGCATATGTTTTGCCCAAATCCCAGTCTCATTCCCACTTATTAGTTTGTGATTCACAGACTCGGTGACCCAAAATCCCATTTTCCCTATCACGGGGATACCCTGTGTAATATTGCATGACGTATAAGTTTGGAAGTGTGCAGCAGCTGCTGGTCAACGAAGACTCGTGGCCTCCAAAGCGGAAGCAAGCGATCGAAAGCGACAGAAACAACAGGAAAGCTCAAGGCTTTTCTGGCTTTTCGCGAAAGATTCAAATAAAAAACTCGATTTCTTGGCGTTAAAAGTGAAGTTTCCATAGGAAATTGGTAAGTTAAAAGTCTTTGTTTTTTGGATTCTCTGCAATGTCTTTGGCTGGATCTGTTCACGTTGGACTGAGGTTCTGTGTAGGTTTCTTGGAGCAATTGCCAAAGACGTTGTAGACTCTGTTTTATCTGTAGTTGAAGCGTTGTGGTAACTGTATTATTGTTGTCAATGATTCCATCTTACATCCACCCACTCCACTTCAAGTCAAGGAACAGCAAAAAAGAAAAGGCAAAACTAACGACAATGCACGCATACACAGGCTTTAATAGACTTTTATAATAATATCATTGCATTCGTTTCCGGTTTAGTTTGTGAGATCATTCGACGGTTTACTTAATTAAATAATGTCCGGTATGTAATAAGCGTTCTTTTTATATAGTGAGTGTTGCTCTTAATCCTTTTACCTTTAATTTAAATTTCAGTATCAATTTCAAACCCTTCACTGGCTCTTGTTTTACTGAAATTCCATCACACGTTTGACATATGTTACACTCTGTTGCACAAAATAACGCTCTTCTTTTGGTCTAATTTCTATTGTTATTTTGTTTCTAAGTTAATTGATATATAACAAAAATTGTCGTAGCAAAAACGAACGTATGATGTTTATTATACCCTTTGATTGCAATGGTCTTTTCCAGGAAGATTTTCGAACAAGAAGTCTGCTAGCGAAATGGACTCTGCTGTGGGAAACTCTCCCAGTGAGGCTCAGTTTGACACCGAGGAGGTAATAAGAACAGTTAGGACAATGATGATTCATTCCATAGCACTCAACAATTCCGAGGGATTTGCTATGGCTCTTGGAGCGCTGGAAGAACTCGACATTGGCCTCAATTGGAGTTTTCATTCAAAGTCCATGGTGTATGGCGGTGATTACTGGAATACCCCTCTCACCCTGGGTGCGAAATTGGGTCGTACAAGTATGGTGGTCACTCTGCTTCAAAAAGGTGCAGATCCCAACTTTTTGTCCTGTCGTGAAGATAAGAGATCAACTGGACGAACAGCTCTCCACGAGGCTTGTAAATCGGGACGTCTTGAAGTAATTGACTGTCTTCTAACGCATGGATGCAACGTAAACGTCTTCAACACAAGAGGCTGGATGCCAATTCATGATGCAATTTGTCACGGTAAAACTGAAGTTGCCTTGAAACTTCTTGAAAATGGAGCAGATCCCAGAAAAATCTTTTCCATATCTTCATCAGATGTGAAAAATCTTGATGCCATTGGAGCAGCATCCCTCATGTTTTCTACTAGTACTTGCAGGCTGGACCCAATCACGCCTTCGTCGTTTGAGTGGAATTGTCTTTCTCTTGCTGTTAATTGTCATCAACCGCAGTTAGTGGCTAAGCTAATTCAAGAGTATTTTTACGAAGATGTAGATTGTCAGAGCCCTTCTGGCAGAACTGCACTCCACGAAGCTGTAACTCTAACAGAAAATTTGAATCTTAACGAAGAAATCATCGTCCAGAACCGGCACGAAACTATGAAAGTCTTGCTGAACGCAGGAATCAATCCAAATATTCCAGATCATAGGGGAAAAACGGCACTTCATCTTTTCTTTGACCACGTAAATTTAGCCAAAGTTATTGTGAGGAGGTACTCCAAGATTGTCCTCGAGACGATTCGCCTATTGCACGATTATGGCGCTGATTTGAACGCCGTTGACTTCAACGGAAGGACCGTACTTCATCAAGCGGCTGCCTTTGGCGATGTCGAGACAGTGCAGTTACTTTTAGAGCTTAGTGACGGCGTGACAAGTCAGGACAATGACGGCAATACGCCGGCTCATGTCGCAGCTTATCACGGTAATTTTGAGGTGCTTCAGTGCTTGCTGGATTGCGTTCCACACGCTAAGTTCGTAAACCGCCACGGAGACACCGTGTTACATGTTGCAATAATGACGAGTACCGACGAAGAAGCACTGGTGAAAATCGCTCAAACGTTAGAAAGGGAACCCGGTGCAGATAAGGTGCGGACAAACGTTTATGGCGAAACAGAGTATGACCTAGCTATAAAGTTCAAGCTGGAAAGACTTTCTCGTCTATTAACTTGCGAAACCAATCAGACAATCGCTTCTGATTCGATTCTCGGTGGGTCAACAGGGAATGGCAATAGCTTTGCAAGGGACGACGACACAAGTAGTGACACAACTGCAAGGGTCCACGAAGGCGAAACATGACCTGCCTTTCAAATTAGGCGATGAAAGCAATGACAACGCTGAAGTTCCAGAATTATTGATAGAGGACGACACAGACGTCAATGAGTATTTACTGAAATTGTGTAGCGAGTATCGAGTAAGAAGTGTTCACATGGAAGGTGACGGGGAATGCCACGAGAGATGCAGTGTGGCAAAACAGACTGTGAGCTTTGTCGAAGAACTTTTAAAAGTTGTCGCGGAGGACGACAAAAGGTTCAACTGTGAAGTTTTACGCACTGGAAGTGCTTTTGAAGGCTACAGGATTGGCAAGCCAGACGAGTTCGACTATATGTGTGAGTTGCAATCTCTCTCTGGTGACAAATGTGAAATTCTTGAAACTGAAGAACCAGGGTTTGTTCGTGTTCGAGTGAAGGAAAACTGCAGAGAAGAGTGGAAGATGTTTCTTTCGGAGGACGGCTTTCTCGATGCCATGAAAATCAAATGCTTTTTGGCAGAAATGTTTTACTCAAAGTGTGGGGCCCCAGCCTTGGCCCAAAAAGCTTCAAAGCTGAGCTTCAACACAACAAGCTATGATTCATGCTTGTTATGTCACCCAGTGATTAGCACGAGTAAGGCAGGAGTCAAGATGACTTTGTTTTGGAGAGGAAATGTGTACAAATTCATGCCCATTGACATTGACATCACTCCAGCCATACATTTTCCCAATTGGCCCAAGTCCGCCAAAGTGCCCCCATCCCATGTCCTGAGCGGGTGTGAACCTGTTGGATACCACGTTGTTCCCAAGTCAGAGGGAGAGGACTCGCTGCTGTGGAGACTGTCATTTTCCATTGCTGAACTGAAGGTATTACAGAATGCTAATTCAGTTCAGGGGGCTTGTTATACAGCTCTCAAAATAATCAAAGGGCAAACCGCATTACCAAAGAGCTCAAAGCGTTTTTCCCATCTTGGGAAGCTCCATACCTACGTCCTCAAGATGAAATTCTTCGAAGAACTTGAACATTGCTCTGACGCGGATTTGTGGCAGAAAAACAAGTTGACAGACCGGATCTGTTCCGTGTTGGAATCCACGGCGAAGCTTTTAAGCCAGAAACGACCTTCCCAAGTAGAATCGTATTTTCTGCCAGGTCACAGTGTGATTCGTGAGGCAGACAGACACTTAAGCAAGTTTGTGGCAGCATCTATTAAAACCACGCTTCGCAGGGTGGTACGATTGTTGCGAAAAGAACCAGGGCCATCGCCAGAAGCTGTCCAAGACGCTGGCTTCACAATGCATTTTGATCAGTCCGATTCCAATTCTGAATCAGACGATGATATGGTATTTGACGATCCTAGCACACTGCCTCATCGTGAAGCTGCTATGCCATTGTCGGCCCTTTGCCAGGGTAAATAAACGTTGATATCCTGTTCGTTATACATGGAAGTCCAGAAAAGGTGGTGAACTGACAAGACTTTGAAAACAGTTTTTCAAAAACTGTGCAAATTCCGTAAAATATCATCGTATCAATTAAATAAAAAATACACTTTATCATAAATGATTTCCAGGCTCTTTAATACAATTTGTTCAGTGTTCACAAAATGTTCGAGGCTTGTGCGATGTTAAGTTTCCCAGGCTTAAAATAAGTCCACTACCCCGAAAAATAATATCCAGTGGAAGTTATTTATAACCAAGTATACACAGCCACTATTTTTGCTAACAATTCATCCGCGAATCTCCACTTTACAGGGGTTATTCTAAAATGGTTTGGGAACCGAATAACCTCTCCCCGGGAGGAGATTGGAGTCTTCGGCTCAAGGAATTACTCTCCAGCGGGCTTGGGGACCGAGAAGTTCTTCCCCAGAATTCGAACTCCGTTTTTTCCTTGTTTTTCTGAGGTTTTTTCTGTTAATATCTGCCCTCGGCCTGTTTTTTTTTTTTTCGGGTATTGTCCTTTTTTCAAACTCTTCTTTTTATGGTTTGTGTATAGGCTAAATATTTGGATTTTTTTTATTGTTGTTTTGTCTGACATTGCAACAATATTTTACCTCACGCCTTCCTTTTCGTTCCTTTTCTGTGCTCTTAATATTGGTCTCTTAACCGAAAGGCTTCAGTGTTCTCATGCTTTTAACCCTTCCCATCAAGAAAAGAAGAACTGTCAAAAACACGTTTAATTTCATGTGTAAAAAAATAAAACAATAATTACATTAAGGGCCTGTTTACATGATTCCGGAATGACTTTCATTCCGGAACGAGTTCATTCCATCCCCATACATTTCTCTGTATCTGTTTACATGATACCGAGACGAAAGTCAACTCATTCCGGAATGAGTTCATTCCGGTTTTCATTCGGGAATGAAAGTTTCGTTCTGGAATGACATTTCATTCTGGTATCATGTAAACACAGAACGAATTTCGCTCCGAGATGAAATCGCAACTCATGAAACCGCTTACAGACTCCACAGTTTGAATTCAGAGCGAAAAACGTAACAGCATTTACTGTTTAGCCAAAAGAAGCAGCTCTATGGCCAAATTACTCGTTAAAATAGCAGATACGGCAATTAATGGGCACAAAAACATGTTTGCACGAAACATGCGTCATCTTGTTTTGATCTCGCGTGAAACATGTGCCACCTTGTTTTGATCTCGCGCGTAAACCGCGCACGTGAAAATGCCTTTGGTTGAACCTGTCGACTCTGTCATGTAAATGCAGAACGAACTTCATTCCGGAACGAGTTTCGTTCCGGAAGGAAAGTCATTCCGGAATCATGTAAACAGGCCCTTAGTCATACTGACCACTCTATCATAAAGACATTAAATACTTTTCCTTTCTTGTTGCCGTTTCTTAACACTATTTCCATACATCGTACATTTTAACTACACAATGCAGCATCGTAAAACACCCCCTTCTCCATCCAAAACGTTTCAACTGAAGTTGACGTTTTGCGCGCTACCATAACTCAGCGTACCTAAAAAACAAAGGGAAAGAACTATGGAGCTTACAAAGCTCTCTCGAGTTCTACCAAACACTTACAAGTGTTTAATAATTTACAAAACCCCTTGGAAGCAACGCAAGAACGTTTTCTAATTACTCCATGAAATGAACACTAGTCTTGAAATAATTTTCTTTGCTGCTATAAAGTTATTGCGAATGGTTTAAAACCATTCCGGCAGAGCTCGCTTTACATCTCTTTTATTTCATAAAAATGTGGTGATCACCAGAGCAGGTGCAAACGAGTATTTTCACATATCGCTGCTTTGCCATACAGACTCTTATTTTCAGTCCTCCTGGAGTTCTTCATAGGACAGTATTTGCTAGTATCATTGTCTAGGTCTCAAACTTAGAAAATCACCTGATTTTAAAACGGATTTCATAACTAGAAAGAGCATGTAAGGGTTTGTGCAAAGTTTGAAGGCAAACGGTTTAAAATCTGCTTCAAGCGATTCATTTAAAGTTTTAACATTTATAGACGTTTCTATCCTACTGCCTCATCCCCAGGCGTCCTAATCCTTAGTCGTGCACGGGTCGCTTGGCGTTGTGCAACTGACGTGCACGGCAAAACAGACGTGTTCGCGACTCGCTCCCTAACCATCAACCCCCGTGCTCCTTGTTTTCCCACCTTACCGGCTTGGTCCCTAACCATCAACCCTCGCACTCCCTGTTTTCCCGCCTTACCGCCTTAACTGTCCCGCCAATCGGCGCCTGGGGACGAGGTACTGTATCCTAGGCATACAACTGATGTTTTTCAAGAGAAATCACCTTGTTCAATATTCAAAGTGCTCCTTTCATATTTGCTCCAGTTACTGGCCCAATTAAATACAGCACAGATGCTATAAACTTTCTCGTATCTATACACTCACCAGATTGAAAAATTTATGCTAATAGGGGATGAATCTACTGGTCATCAATTTGCTTAGAGTGCTAGAAGAAAACTCTTGGTGCTTAATGACGTGAGAAATATTTACAAAGATCAGCCTGGTAGAATCCCAGGCACACAAAGTTCATAAAATGTCATAACACCTTTAGTAATCTAAAGTTGAAAGCTACTTTTATAAGGACTATCTGCTTGAAGACGGTCCTTCTCTTGGCGAATCAGGGTCGATCTGCATTCCTTGGTGTTCATCTCTTTGTGACGAAGTTGATGTGATGGTTATTAAGTCACTAAAGTCCATGCCTGTACCTTCCTTTGCCTAAAAGAAAACAAGATTATACTGGGTCATGATTTCACTGTTAGCAGTCTCTTTTTCTGTTATTTTGAGACAGAAAGAAAAGGAAACCCTGCTCTGCTTGTAACAAAGTTTGATTTAACCCATGTCAACCGGTTTTAGAAATTGGTTGTCCCAAAGTACTTTGTACTAATGCATGCCTGTTCGAATTATCTGATTGGTACCTGAGCCCACAGTGTCAAGGCACATGCTGTTTAATTTTACTGAAGACAACTATTGAGCCCATCTTGTTGTTACATCATGCTTACGGTACATGTTGTAATGCTAACACATGCTTGATACGAACTGTTGAGTCAAAGCAGTCTCCTTTTCTTTCCTTCTCAAAATAATGTAACAAGGAGAAGGTTGTAATAATTTTGTTGCCACTAATACTTTTCAGCTAATCAAATTGCTTGATTTAGTACCCTCCCTCCAATAAGTGTTCCCCTTTTGTAACAAGTGACCCAATTCTAATAAACACCCCATATTCTGATCAGTACTCAACAGGGGGAGGGGGGGGGGGGTGAATAGGGGTACGCAAATCCGCCAATCCGTGCTATTTTTTGGCCAAATCCGTAAATCCGCCACTATTTTCTTTGAAATCCGAATCTGCCCTTTTTGAACACTTTATGTGGTATAGTTTCACTGCAACGGACAATAGATGTTGTCTCTATGCCATTTTTCAAGAATTTTCATGTCATCACTTATTTGCGACAATTTAACCAACATACCGAAGAGGACCAACCAAAGATATCCACCATTCGAACTTCCTGACATAAAGAGTCCGAAATCCAGGCCAAAATTCACAACTAATCCGCGATCCGCTGTATTTTCAAAATCCGTGAATCCTCTCTGTGTATCGCAAAAATCCTCAATCCGTGCACTTTTAAAGGCCAAATCCATCGATCCGCAAACCTATTCACCCCTCTCCCACAGTATGAACACATTTCTAATATTTGCTATGAGCAAACTAAGCTAAGTTCATTTCCCAGCTGAGACGAAAAAGAAATTGTTTTGTCAGTTTTAAGAGTTAATTTTGGTCTATTAGTAAGAGCAGATATGAAAGGGTAATGAATTTGTACTTCGGATACTTCAGAGATCTTGTCAAGGTAAAAATAAAACATTACAAGCACCCTCACTTCAGGCCAGGGTGAGCAGAAGTAGAGAACAAGACAAATCCTGTTCACCCATGCCAGAGGATGCACTGAATGCAAAAAATGCAAATGTCTAAGCCTTATCAGAAATTAATGCATATTTTGCTTTTAAGTGACTTTGCTCAGTAAAAAAACACAGAAAATACTCACAGATTTATACTCTAAGAACATTTCTTTAAAAGCCATGAAGTCTGTAAAACTTAAAAGCATTTCTAAAATGTCTCCTCCAATTTGGTCGTGGCGGGTTCTGTTGATGGAAAATGAAATAAATAAATAAAATCTGAATGATTATTTTCAACCAAAAACACACATTTAAGTCTCCTTCACAGCCGTTAGTTCTGGATGTCACACCATGCTCCCACACTATGGAAATGCTAAATTCTGCCCAGTTGTTCTGACTGTCACTATACTAAAACGTTTTACTCCTAAATTGCTGGTTACTTACTCTAAACTTTTTGTAAAGTCTTCCATGGAAAAACCAGAAATTCTTTTCTTCAGTTCCTCCTGAATGTAATTCTCCGCTAAGGCAACCTAAGGAACATACTGTCATGGTTAGAAATAACTGGGTCATATATATGGGCTTATACAATTCTAGATAACATAGGAGATTTTATGTGAATAAGGTATTCTAAAAATTACTGTCACCTTTCAACGTTGTCTCTATCCCTTAAAGCTGGTTCTCATATGATCGCCCTTATCGTCTCTGTCGCTTCTGTCATTTGCAAATTCTGAGGAGATCGTAGGCGATCAAAGCGATTGGAAGCGATCAGGGGGTTCTCATATGATCGCCCCAATCGTCTGGTATATGCAAAATAGGGTTAAACAACCAAGATAATAATTCATGATCTTCGATTTTATTCCGATCGACGCACATGTGTTTTTTCAAAACTATGATATGGCTTTTGGTAGCCTTCGATGCAAAGGCAACATTCGTGGCCTCCTATCTTCTCATTATTGCCGTTTTACGGCGAAGATGCAAAAGAGAGGCCACATGGAAACTTAGTTTTGGGTAATAGTGATGCACCATGGGACAGTTTGGATCGCCTAGACCAATTTCTCCCTGTGTGGCAGTAGTTCTCATATAATTGTTCTCGATCGCCACAGTCTGCGACCGATCACCCGGATAGAACACGGGTGATCGAAGCGATTGCGATCGCCCCAATCGTCGCAGACGTCTCTGTGATGTTCTCATATGATCGCCCCGATCGCAAGCAAACTTTTTGAAGCGATAGAGGCGACAGAGAAGATCGGGCGATCATATGAGAACCAGCCTTTAAAAAACATTCTTAAAACCGGCATGTAAGTGGCTTACAAGGTTGACACTTAACCCTGGTTCCTTAGCTACCCCTCTCCTCTCCCCAAATGGGACGCCACTCATCACAGGGCTACCCCCACCCCCAGCATTTAATTTCCCAGTACCCATTTGTACACCTGGGTTGAGAGAGGCAGTGGAATGAGAGGTACCGTGAGAATCAAGTGTCTTGCCCAAGGACAAAGCACAGTGTTTGCAGGCAAGAACTGAACAGTAATAGAACAACTTACATATTCCTTGAATATATCCATGTATATAAGTTTATTTTCCTCTTCATCTGTGAAGTGATGGTAATACTTTTCTTTAAAGTCATGTTGTAATGTCTGAAATCTTTCCTCTAGGGTAAAGAACATAATCCTTGTTAGAGGTTGTTGTACAAATTCTTGACTGTGGATTCTCATATAAATTAAAGACAGTGGTGTATAGGGTTTGCTATGAAGATGTCAGTAAAGAAGCAAATATTTTGACATTTTTTGTCCAAGGACAAAAAATTTATCATGCAAAAATTTATCATGCTATATTTCTACATAAAGACTCACTTGGGCGGCGGGATGGTTGCATCTCAAGTATGCTTTAATGTGACTGCGCGATGCAGTTATGAGTCCTATGTATGTTTACTTGTACTGATTTGACTATGTGACTGCGTGATGCGGTTCTAGTCAAGACCCACATTTCACCCTTGCTCGCCACAGAGTCCCAGTAGCTCAGTGGTAGAGCATCCGTCCTAGAACACGGAGGGTCGTGGGTTCAAATCCCATTTGGTACTCGGAATTTTTCTTCCGAGTTTTTCAGTTAATGCAAAAATTTATCATGCTATATTTCTACATAAAGACTCACTTGGGTGGCGAAATTAAAACAACACAGAGACATTTAGATGATTTCTTAGGGTATCAAAATGACGATAAAATCTTTTGGTGTAAGTGGTTTGGAGATTTTTAATTTTTGTGCAACATTTTAGTATGGGCTTGTTTGTGTATTTTAAAAACCTTACCCATAATGATGTCCTCTATGTGGCCCACAGTTGTGTCAAACTTTTTATCAGCCCTACTGGACCTGGTGGTTATCAGTAAAACACTGTTATAAATGTTCATATTTAACAAGAATTAGTCTACTTTCCCTCTTTTTCTATGAGCGAATAGTCAGTGATGCACATCCGAGTTGACTATTTCTCATAGAAAACAGGGGCAAGTAGTCTAATTGTTTTAGTAGAAACTCTAAAGGATTGCAGTCCAAAATAGTGAATAGAAAACAATGCAAGAACCAATCAGATTTGTGGATTTCCAACAGACTTTCTACTAAGGTAAAGTATATATTTTCTGTTTAAAGGTTTATCAAGTTGGTACTTTTAAGTACAGGGAGAGGGGTAGACCTTCTTCAACTTGGTACTCGTTTTTTTCTCATGTTGATATAGTTATTTGTAGAGATTGCTTACAAAAAAAGTAATGTAAAATCGTAAGTGTGTATGTGTTAGCATGCGAGGCGCACTAAATTCAGGAATTGCTTGGAATGAGCAACTTTTATCACTTGTAGAAAATTGATTCTCTCAGAGGGTGCTTTTTTCACTTCAATTGCACCTAAGTGGTGTCCAAGCTTGAGGTCAAGATGGCTGGATATTGGCCAAGTTCCCTTTACAGTTGAGAACGAGGGCAATATTCAGCCATCTAAAGGTAACAATTAAAAGGACTTATTTGGCATATAGAACACCATGCAGGTCGTAGCAGGAAATCATGACAGAGCACCTCGGGGAGCCAATCTCAGGGCAGAAATTGGTTCATCTTTCCCGCTCACGGAGCTGGCTATAAAATGAATAAATAAGCTTACAACCAACAAATTATTTCCTCGATCCTCTTCCGTATGACTGGAAACAGTTACTCTATGAATTTCAATTTGTTTTAAAAATCAAAAACGAGTACCGAATTTTTCTTTTTTTAAAAATAAGAGTGGGAAATTATATCGTCTACTTTTAAACTGCAAGTGTTTGTTATATCCTTTAAAACATTAATTAGGTAGAAAGAGTTAAACTAATTAAGTTCAGACAACAAAACTACAACAACCAAATCGATTACATTGGGCATTAATTCAAGATATTTGCTAAAATGGAAAGAACAAGTTAAAATTTAGTACCTTCCAACAGCCAAATCCTCGTCTATATCAAGTTCACTAAAACCTGCAAGATGGAAAAACATTTACTATTATATTGCAAGAACAACAACAAAAGGAAAACGACTTTATTTCAAACCTTACCCGCCATCTTGGAAAAACAGTCACCATGGTGCAATCCGCTGACTGATTGCTTTTTCGGTCAAGTAAATAAACAAAGATTTTCAAGCAGCAAGAAGCTTTGTTACCTTTCCCCTCTAGTATCAATAATTTTCTTTTTTTACTTAAAAATTAACAAACTAAAAAATCCAATAAACTTGTTTGGTCCATTTACACGGTTTTCAAGATAAATAATTGATGTGATAATTAATGTTAGCTATTTTTATGAGGGATACGATTGAATGCTTCTTACATAAAGTACTCTCTAAAAAGGCGCCAGGTGGGGGACTTCGCGGGGGACCTGGCGTCGCGGTCCCAACCTCTCTCGACCTTTCTTCACGGAGTCAAATATGGCGGCTGTTGCTTCCGAAAGCGAACAAGTAGTTGATCAATCTAACGCAGGTATTTTAGCGGAAGAAAAACCTGCAGATGAAAAAATAACTGAGAAAGAAGCTAAAGAAGGAGGTGGGTTCTATTGTTAACGAATTTTTGTTGGCAAGTTTTGATCTACAGATATTTTCCGGTCTATGTGAAAAATTGTAAATTAACACGTGGTTTATACCCAAAAACTTTCTCTTCACGCGACTTTCTGAACATTCCATAAAACTGTTGCTTTCTTTCTTAAAGAAAGTGTTAAGTCCTAAAATATTTTAAGGATAATCACAAATCCTGCTTATAAAACAAGATTTTGTACAACTTTGCCGCTAAATATTATGCATGAATGAATTTGAACCTTGCCACAGTAAAGATGTATATAAGCTTACATATAAAATTCTCGTGTGCAGATCGATGAATTCATTCCCTAATCAAAACAGTCGCGTCATAATACTCTGGTACATGGTTGCCGCGATTATTAACTATGTGTTGATAATAAATCGTTATGAATTATACAGTTTATCTCAACAATCTTGTCAATTTGACATTTGACAGGACTAAATCACTGCTAAAATTTGACAATTATTGTCAAAATCATAGACTGTTAGTTAACAATTAAACAAAAGTAATAATGTTTAGCTGTCAGGGCTACCGTATTTTCGCGATTAAACGCCCGTGGCATTTATTTTAAACGTAGCCTGGTGGACTGGCATTTACATGTAGACTCCTCAGTTTATTTAAGACGATGTTCATTAAACAAGGGTATTTATTCATTCTTTTTGACAAACATGTATCTGGTTAATATTCCTACAGCTTATTGTACCTTAAGTAAATACCTGAGGGGCCCATTTTCAACTGCACCTAAAAGACCCAGCGTTTATTTGGTACCCAGCGTTTAATCAAGAGAAAAAAGTATGGTATTTCGGAAGCAGTGCATTACTTTGGTTCATCCACTTGAGTGTGTTTAATTGTTTTTATTTTTGGTCTGCAACTCTCCATATGCCCCTACTCAGCTCCCAGGGGGGGGGGGGGTACTCCGGCTTGTAAATGACAGAGATAATCGAAGAAGGTTCAAATTGTCGATTCTGGGATTTTTTTGGGTAAGAAGATTTGGCAAGTATTTTTTTGGGTGACTTGATTCAAATAGGGGATCTTTTAGGGTATTAAAAACAAACATGGGCTCCTGAAACAAACTTAGCATTTATGGTATGATGAATAATCAAACGCGAGCGTTATTGCCCCTCCTTTTTTTAGGGGTAATTTGACAAGGGATTTTTTTAGGGGTTATTTTTGGTCCAGGGGTTTTTTTTTGGGTAATGTCGGAAGACTTAGGGATTTTTTTGGGTCCTGAGTTTTGCCTTCATTCGATCATCCCCGTCATTTACAAGTCGGAGTACCCCCCCCCTGGGACTTAGCTACAGCTGGCTCATTTCTTTATGATAAGGGATGCGCAGTACTACCAAATGTGCTTGTGATTGGTTGAAACTTGCAGTGGCAAAGAGGTACTTGTCCACTAGCCTGGGGCTAGTGAATTTTGTGTTCGGGCTAGTGGACTTTATCCTTCAAATGCACAACGGGCAAGTGAAGCAGGCCTTTAGACAGGGGGCCATCCAAGCGCTGAGGATCGCACTCATGAGAATTTTTGGTGGGATAGTAAATTGGATCTCTTTTTTGGGGAAAATTTTATTATGTTCACTTGTAATTAATATCTTGATTATTTTGCCTTTTTCTCAGAGACAAAAGATGATGCTAAAGATGAACCTAAAGACAAAGATAAAGAAGAATCCAAAGATGAAACAGAAACTGACAAGGTAGGGTTAAAAACTATAGACTTGCTTTAAGGATGCATAAATTATTTAAAATAGAAACAGATTCAAAACCTTACTTTTTTAAATTATTATGAGGTACAGTACAACCTCGGATCATTTAGTTTCTGGAAACTGCTCACCTACCCCCCCCAAACCTAACATTTTGCCCAAAGCAATAAGTAAGGGTTAATGTTAGGTTTGGGGAGGGGAGGGAGCTCCCAGAAACCTAAATTGATCCACAACCTCTTTACAATGGTCACTTTAAGGCAAAACCAGGACTGTGCTCCAGGAGAGCCCGGGTGCCTCGGGCGACCTACTTTTGTCTTTGAATGATCTGTAAACTTGTCTATCATGAAAGCTTTTAAGAGCTGGGCAGCCAAGATTTCTTACAGAAGAACGTTCGGACACCCTGTAATATTCTAAGAGCATAGCTTTGAAAACTAAATGTATGGATCAGTGCACAGTTGGGACAAAAAAAATCCTGGTCATTCTAGAGAGGTGTTAGTTGTTTGTTGTGATATGTGATAAACATGGTAGCTTATCGACAGTTTGTTATGTCACATGATATGTTAGAGTATAAATGGGGACAGTAAAGACGCAGAAGAAAAAACAGCTGACAGCGAGGAGGGTTTGGGTGATAAGGTGGCAAAACATTACAATGAGCACCCCGAAGGAAGCAAGGAAAGCAGAAAAGAAAGTCCCATATTCTATTTAAGAAATTTTAACAACTGGGTGAAGAGCATCATTATCGGTGATTGTTTGGACAAAATCAAGAGGTAGGTGACAGCTTGACAGGTTAAAATGGGTAGTTAAAGTGCACCTAACCCCCGAAACAATACTTTCAAAATTGATTGTACATGAGTTAGAGAGTTGAATGGTTAAATATTTCTTCATCTCAATGTTGCGTTTTTAAGTTATGAAGGTTTATTTTTCTAATATGTTAATGAGTATGACGTCTACCCAGTCTTCATTCAATATACAGATTTTGACTGGTTCACACAAGCAGTATTTAAAAAGCATTATCATAATACTCGCAATTTCCACAATTTTTATTGTAAATTTGGTGTCTGTTCATGGCGAGTAAATAATGATATAAGCAAAACAAGTATGCTTAAAAGCCTGGGTAGACGTCATACTCATTAACATATTGGAAAAATAAACCTTCATAACTTAAAAACGCAACATTGAGATGAAGAAATATTTAACCATTCAACTCTCTAACTCATGTACAATCAATTTTGAAAGTATTGTTTCCGGGGGTCAGGTGCACTTTAAAATGAGGGGATCTGCTCCCTTAAATCACGTGTTCGCGAACAACATTTACCCAATGTTCATTTTACAAATGATTGTACCCTTGTTTGTACTGCAGTGGGGCAGGTCCCAGCAGCTGAATGACTAAAAAAAGGAATGAAAAAAAAAAAACTAAAGAAAAATAAATAAATACAGAAGAATCCCCAATTTCTTGAACCTCCAAGGGAAATGAAAATTGGCTTGAGGAATGCATGATTCCCTCTATGACGCACGCCTGCAGGGAGTCATGGTAGTTGTATTTATCAAACCATGCGGGAAACTTAGCAACGATGAATACAACTACCGTGATTCCCTGCAGGCGTGCGCCATAAGGGGATCGAGCATTGGGAAGTTCAAGAAATCAGTGGTAAAATTACAGTGTTTCACTAACAAAAGGGAAATAACTTTACCTTCAAGTTATCAAGAGGCTTGAGAAAACGAGGGTTTGAAAAATCGGGAATCCACTTTACAATAATCAATAAGCTAAGCAATAGCCCTGCAACCAGGGAACTACTGTAGGCCCCTTGTGAAGATGATATTAAACTAATGTAAATTCTTTTGTTATCCTGGCAGAGGGAATTCAGGGAGGGATATAGCTGTGCTTGATCTCTGCTGTGGAAAAGGTGGAGACCTTCTGAAATGGCAGAGAGGAAGAATAAAGAAACTTGTGTGTGCAGGTGAGGTGTCAGAGGATTATTTCTGTTCTGAGTTTGTTAACTGCTGCAAACATACTGCTTGATGAAGCAAGTTTATTAAATCTCCAAGTTTACCTGTGTTTTAGATTGTTTGAGGACTTTTTGTAATGAAATGCAATCTTACGTATATGTTGTGGTTTAATTTGATCTTTGGTTTAAAATTTTTCAAACCAGTTTGATTTTTATTTCCCTTTGTTTCAGGTTATGCCAATGAATATGAGACAATGAAAAAAAAATCAAACTGGTTTGAATTTGCATGTTGATATGGGAATTATATCCTTTTCTTACAGATATTGCTAAAGTTTCTGTAGAACAGTGTGAGGAGCGATATAAAGAACTTCAAAAGACACATGAGAGCCGACGTTATCGGGACCCTCTCTTTCAACCTGAGTTTATCACTGCGGATTGTAGCAAGGTAACGGAAATGACACAAATTCCTACTACTGTAGTGTAGCATTCTTTACACATACAAGAACCAAGGGAGTCTGTTAATGATTCACAAGGAGCTATGTAGCTGGTTCTTTAACATGGTTTCCCTTGCATTTATATTATTGCTTCTCTGTCTGGATGGGATCCTAACCACTGACGGGTTAGCTCAGTTGGTAGGGCGACGGACTACTGTGCGGGAGGTGTCGGGTTCCAGTCCCAGACCGGACCAACACTCAGGGTCTTAAAATAACAGAGGAGAATATGCTGCCTTTGCAATGACATCAGCAGATGGTTTGATATTCAAGTCTTCTCAAATAAGGACAATAAACCGTAGGCCCCGTCTCCTGCATCTTCAGTGTTACAGTCAGCAGGGGACGTAAAAGAACCCACACACTTATCGTAAAGAGAAGGGCATGGAGTTCCCGGTGTTGTGGTCTGGTCTTTACCCATTGTGCTGTGTACTGTGCAATAAGAGAGACCTCGGGCCCGCAGTAATTGGCTCTGCTGTTGCAGGTACCCTGTCTTAAGTTATAAGGCGAAGCTAATAAAATAAAATAAATAAAAAAAATCCATTGCCGGTTAGAGCAATTTTCATTTAACCTGAATGACTGTTTGTAAACAGAACATGGACAACAAGTGAACTGATAGATAAAATTCAATTGGTAAAAAAAAAAAACGTAAACAAGCCCGGGCGAGTTTGGGTTGGTCTAGTAAATCAGGACAGGCAAGACATGCAATTGAACAAGATTCTCCTACTGTCTGGAGGATTTTATCAGTTATGACTGGTTCGTCAAATGATACAGGTGCATTTTCTTTTACCGTAAAGTTCCGTGTATAAGCCGCACCTTTTTCCTCTAAATTCAAGTCAAAAATCGGGGGTGCTGCTTATCTACGGAAACATCTCTGGTTGGAGTTCTCAAAGGCCTAATTAATATTCATAAAAAAACTTCTCAAGACGTCATGAAAACTTTGTTGTTGTTCACTACCTTTTAGTTCCTCTGCAAAGCTGTTTGCAGTGAAGCGTGCCAGTCACTTCGAATCATGTCTTTCCGCCGCGTGCGAGAAGGCACCAAGAT
Source organism: Oculina patagonica (assembly GCF_052425735.1). Lineage (NCBI taxonomy): Eukaryota > Metazoa > Cnidaria > Anthozoa > Scleractinia > Oculinidae > Oculina > Oculina patagonica. The sequence goes on from NC_135761.1 coordinate 15,589,099, forward strand.
AAACGCAAATACTCACAAGGCAAATTGCTGACCGCTTCGGTTTTTTATTGACCTTCACAGCAAATTCATCTGCTGGATTAACAAACTCTTATTCTGCATGAAGTTTTAATCCAGTTGCGGGTAGCAGTTTCCAAGAATCTTGAAATAAAAACGTGGTTCCTTCCGAAGTAAATGCCGCCATGTTTGTTTTTAATGCCCAGACTCCTCTCTACAATTTAGAGCTTGGCTACTAAGCATTCATCATTCGCGAACGATTCGAACAAATTTCAAGTGTTTCAGGAGTGTTTAAAAGTGATAATCTCGAAAAAATGATATCAAGAGAGCATCCAAGTTTAAGATATTGTGAACTCAAACTAAAAAGGAGGTATGACAAGTGAAATTTAGCTTTCGTAAGTCTTAATTTATATTAAACATTGCAACAACCACCGTGTCAGTGTCTCGAAACTGTGCTTGTTTGCCCTTGATTGTTTACCAATAGAACTTCACTTGAACTTCAAACTTTATGGTCTGTATATTTTTTTCCAAAATTTGAGCTTCCAAATCGGGGGGTGCGGCTTATCTACGGGTGCGGCTTATACACGGAACTTAACGGTATGTGGTGGGAAACGAAGATGTTGTGCAAAAAAAAATGAACTTAACTGTTCAACTATTGTCATGTCAAACAGAAGATTGACTCTGACTAATGAAAACACACACTTTCAAGGTCAAACAAAAACCACTCTATCCCACAGAGGTTTGTCAGGTTGTTAACACCTTGTTAGTACCCATTTATACTCCTGGATGGAGAGAAGCACCAGTTGAAGCAAGAGCAGATTACATTGTATGTTCCCCAATAACATAATATTGCAATGAGCCATACTTACTACTTACTTATCCTCATCGGGCCCATGAGGACTCTTGAGGCCGGCCAGAAAACTGCGCCATCCATCCCGGTTCGCCGCCGATGCGATAGCTGCCCCCCACGAACACCAACCCAGCTGGCAATGAGCCATAGGCCTCAAATAATTTTCTAATGACATTCTAACCATTTGGCTTCCATGCCTTCCACTCATTGTCAACTTATCACTGTCAGGTCCCCAAATTGAATTTTTATTATTTGTGTATTGGCAGGAACGTCTCGCAGACATATACCAGGATAAAGAACTTCAGTTTGATTTAACAAGCTGCCAGTTTTCTTTCCATTATTCATTTGAGAGTTTTGAGCAGGCCGACATGATGCTGAAGAACGCATGTGAGAGACTCAAAGTTGGAGGTTTTTTCATAGGAACAACACCTAATGGATATGAACTAATGTAAGTATCTTTAGTTATTGTTTTTATGACCTGCCTTCAGGGTGTTTTGTGATTTCTGTGTATAGCCCTTCTGTGTTTAGACCTGTTTCTTTTGTTATTAATTTAACTAAACATTTTTATACTGCAATCATGGATTGGAAATAGAAAAGTTGTGATAAGTGAAGGCTTCAAATGGTCTTTTGCTTTCAGTATATAGGGTAATCGAAAGTGCAGATATGTTGCTGTGCTTGTTATGCATCAACCATATTGACTGCTGCAATTTTTACACTTTTAAATGTTTTTATTTGTTTTTTGATATTTCAAAAATTCCCAGCCATTCAAAGAGCCAACAACCGCAAATTAATAATACAATTTCTTATACAAGCTTTGGCAACTTTTCCAACTAGTTTGCATTGTTTCTAATTTTCCATCGGCTCATATTCATTACCAGCAATGACCATCTGAAACAAAGGGAAATAAAAATCCAACTCGGTTTTTAACAAAAGTTTTTAAGACCAAAAGTGGACAGAATATATGATTCCACTTCCTTTCAAAATGACATTACCTATTGAGTGGAAATGGCATATTCCAATTTTAACTTTTAGCAACAGTAAGTGGCAGTCTTTGGCATTTGTTTTATTATGCCTCTTACATTGTCTCTTCTTGTCTTTGTTTTAGTCGTCGATTGGAAAAGTCCGAAGATCTCTCCTTTGGAAATGACGTGTATAAAGTTACATTTGAAAAGAAAGATGACTATCCATTATTTGGATGCAAATATGGTTTTCATCTTGAAGGAGTGGTTGATTGCCCTGAGTTCCTTGTCTACTTCCCCCTGCTTGAAAAGTATGTATTAGATAATTTATTTGCCACTTCAGAATAAATATTAATACAAATTTAACAGTAAGGTAGGGCAAGGAGACCTCCAAGAAACCACCAGGCTTAAAGGGGAGGCCACCTTGGTTATTACCGGTAATATGTTTATAATTAAGTTGTGAACGTGCAGCTTGGCACATGCACAACTGATGGCCCCTTGTAAATAAATTTTTCATGCTGTGCTTAGTTAATATGGTTCTACACTGTTTCTACTTTTTATTGCCATTAATTTCAAAATGCTAGATATTAGCAATGATGTTAGCAAAGTCTGCCCTAAACATGGCAGCTATAACTTCATTAATCATTGTTGAATGTCTCCTGTTTCAGAATGGCAGAAAAATATAACATGAAGCTATTGTTTACAAAGACATTCCACGACTTTTTCCGGGAAAAAACCAAAGATTCCACCACACTACTGTACAAGATGAAAGCACTGGAGGTATTTGAATATTGACTATCCCTCCATATTTTTAGCGCTTTTCCTTTGGCAGGAGTATTTTTTGCAGAACGCAGAATGATGGTCAGGGGGTTGCTTGCGGTTAGCTTTTATTTGTTGTTAGCGTTACGTACTATTGCCTTCCTCCCTCTTCTGCGTTTAAATAGTCCCGCCGCTTTTCTTTTCCGTTCTTTGTGCTGTGTTGCAAGGAGAAAACGAGGTTTCAAAAGAAAAAAAAAGGAAAAAAAAAAAAAAAAAAGGAGGAAAAGCAATCAATGGTTTCTTGAGAAATTTTCTTCGAGGGAAGAACTGTCAAACTTAAAAACGTCAGCCCAACGTTTTCAAGTTGTTGGCCACTTCACATATTAACAACTGTCATGACTTGTAAAGTAGGTTTCACCGGTAGCAAGACCAGGACACTTATGAGTGGATTTAAATTTCATACCAACACCTTCATGGCATTTTCAAATTGCACTAAATCCCGGAAATACTGCCCCCTTAAATAGTCATTGAATTAATTTGCTGTTTGTCTCTTTTACAAGACATACCCTCCACGCCAAGAGGGTGACTGCTTAGTATCAACTGCAGAGGATGCATATACACACGCCAAAGACTTTTTAGAAGGAATTCAGCTGAATCAAGATAAATCTTCATCAACAAGCAAGTATAGGGATCATAGGGAAAAGAACTTCAAACATGTGGTGAGTGACTAATACATTTACTTTAACCTGCATGCTAAGAATAAATCTGATATCTCTTTCTAATTGGCAGTAACTTTTGGGATATTGTGCACCAGTATTCAGCATTAGATGGTAGACGCAGTGGCCAAATGCTTAGCTCGCAGAACTCCGAATTGAGTGGGCCATGTTCAAGCCCTAGCTGGGGTCATGTTGTTGTGTTCTTGGGCAAGACACTTTACCCCTTTTCTCTCCCCCAGGGGTCAATTCAATAAAACATTTACAAGTGTAGCTTTTGTTTTCAACCTCTTAAACAATAGCTAAAGTTGTACCCATGTAAATTACACTAAATTGACCCCAGGTGTATAAACAGGTACCGGCGAACTAATGCTGGGGATAACCCTGCAAGGGACTAGCATTCCATCCAGGAGGGAGTAGAAATACTCTTAGCTGCTTAATGCTTTGGATACCGGGGTAAGCTTTGGCTTGAATTCTTTTGAATTTCTTCTCACAACTTGGGTTCTTTTTTTCGACGTTTTGGCTTGTTTACAAGCTAAAAACGTAGAATAGGGGTTATGTGGCCAAAATTTGGACCACATATTTGTAAACTCTCAAGGGACTTTTTTAATTTCTCAAGGGACTGTTTTAATTTCTCAAGGGATTACTTTCCGCTGTGGGTGATCACTTGCGATCTCATGGAAAAAAACGTGACTTGTCACATTTACAAACGTTATATAACAATTTTAAAAGTGACATGTCAGCTTTCTTATCTCAACGCACGTGTGTCTGAAAGGCGATCTATAAAAAGCGTCGCACAAACAATGGATTGCGTAACTAAAACACGAATAAATAATCACTAGCACTTACATTGTTTAAAAATTACAAACGTCAAAATAAACCATACCAAAAAACTCGCTCTTTTCAAAGATATTATTGAAGTTAAAACAAATGCAAGAGATGGGGGCTTCTTTTAGCTTATGAGCGGTTAAAAATTCAGCCAAATTTGGTCGCTTCATCAGCCTAGGTCGTTAGGGACGAGACCTCGCGTTGACAGAAATGTTGCATGAATCGGCTTTACAACATGCGATCGTATCTACGCAGTTCGAGTGGAATTTCAGTCAAAGACAGCAAAATTCTTTCGTATTTCATCTTCAAATATAATTCGAAAGCATTCACTGTATATATGGCTTTTGTTTAATCCTGAGTCTTGATATCCGACCCTCGCAGAGCCTAGACAAAATGCAGCTTGAGTGTAACGATTTGTTTACGCCGCAATTATATTTTTATTGCACTGTTTATTTGTGTAATGTTAAGGAATATGTGTATAAATACCCGGCGCGGACGAGCCATTTTTGACAAAATTATATGGCTGCATTTCCTCCGTGAAGATAGGAAATTGTTAAACTAAACTACAAAGAAACTGTAATGATAAGTTCGAAGAACAATGCACAGGATAAACCTTCGACTTATACTTCATGCAAAAACGTCGATATCTCGAAGAGACTTTGATTCAATCTTGTTATGTATGACCAACAATTATTTTTAATGATAATTTTTACATTTGTTTGCAGGGGACAATGTCAAAGGCTGAGTGGGAAGCTGCTGGTGAGTGGGAGATTTTCAGAGCTATTTTCATTAACTTCTAGAACACCTTCCTCTCTTGTGTATGTCAAGTAGCTGTGTGACTGTTGAAAACGTTTTCTGAATAATTAATAGATTTTAGAAACTGAGAAACCTTCAACACATTTGTGATATTTTTTTCTGAACAAAATGTTGGGTCATGCCATTTTCTGGCATTTTGCTTAATCATATATTTATTTCTTGATGAGCCAATTAATTAATTAATTAATAAATTATTGTTGGCCAACGTAAAATAAGTTTCAACAATGGCAACTTCAGAATTAGCCTGCTAGAGCAAACAGCTTTTGAGGCTCAAGTTTTACCCACTGGCAGGTGAAATTCAAGGCGAAAAAGCCATCTGCTCTCAAAGGCTACATGCACTTCAGAATTGGCATGGGAGGTGTCCAACACTTTGTCTTCACTGCTTCACTGAGGCTGATGTGTTTTTTGATGGAATTATGCATTATGTTGTAAAACAAAATTTTCTGTAACCAGTAGGTCATTCTATTTACTAATTTAACTTATAAACTACAGATGCTTCTGTGGAAAGTAGATTTTTTAGTCAAGCTGTTTTCAAATGACATTTGTTTTTTGTTTGTTTTAGGAGTGTACTTGGCATTTGTGTTTGTCAAGATCGACCCTGAAGCTGAGAAAAAGAAGCTTGAGGAGGCAGAAAGAAGGGCGAAGGAAAGAGCAGAGCGAGAGAGGGAGAGGGAAGAGAGAGCTAAAGCTGAACAAGAGAAAGCTGAACAAGCTAAAGCTGAACGAGAGAAGGTAGAACAAGCTAAAGCCGAACAAGAGAAAGAGGAAACATCAGAAGAAAAACCAGAAGAAATGGAGGCAGAACCCACAGAGGCTACCGAAGAAAGCACTCAGCGTGAATCAAGGAAACGGAAACATGAAGAGGAGGCTGCGGCAGCCGATGATGATGATGACGATGGTGAACCAGTTGCGAAGAAACAAGAAGCTGATGACGAAGCTACTGGTTGAACACTTTATTGCGGTTTTCAGTGAAATGCGAACTCTGAAATTCAAGGTTTACGCATTTTGCTGCTGTCAATCATCTTAGTGGACCTTTCGGGAAACAGAAGTTCACTTCAATCGGGTCAAGGTCAAGTGTTTCAGTTGCGATTGGTAGATTTTGATCCATTTTGTTTGTTTCTGTTTTTCATGGTTCGTTAAATGTCGCCATAATTATGATTGACGGCAGCGAAAAATACAATTGTTTGTTGGATTCTGAATTATTTTCAGAGTTCGCATTTCACTGAAAACCACAATATCACTTAGAGTATGTGACTATTAAGAATTCAGAAGTACGGTATTAGAGATGGGGTAGAGGGGAGTAGGTGAGGTGAGGGAGGTTTTCTTTGCCTCTAGAACTATAGTTTTTTTTTTCAAATCCAGACAAAAGAAAACATTCTTTGTAGGTTAAGTTTTTCTTTCAAGTGGAGCATAATCACTTGGTTGAGTGTGATTTGCTAGTTAATACTTTTTGATCAGCAGTAAGCTCAAAAGTGATATTAGGAGATCGTCCAGAGTAATCTGGATAAAGAGTGAAACAAACCAAAAAACGACAAGCACATATCCTTACAGTATGTACATTCAATTTTCTTCCAATCTTGTAATGAACTTGCCATACTGTTGGTCTTTCAAACTTGTCAGCCAACCAAGAAGCCAAGACCCACACACTTTAAATTTTTTCTGCCTTCAAAACTAACATAGCCTGCGAGCATGCTCACATTTTGGAATACAAACATGAGTGGAAAAGCTGAGAAAACAAATTGGCTCTCTTTGCGCTTCTGCCCCAGACTTCTCTTACGCTAGCTGGCTTCCCTCGCAGACTTGGTCTAGTGACTTCGCCACTTGTGTGCGTATTCCCAAACGTGAGTCTGCAGGCTAAAACTAACACGATTTTGATTGGCCATGCAAGGGCAAAGCCAACATCAAGCTGTCAAAACGTTGTCATATTGGTGCCTTGTGTTTTACTGTCAAAGAAAGGAAAGGGAAGCAGTCAGTTCTAGTGTAAATCAATTAATAGATACTGCTAGAGGCTGAAAGGATCATGCTGGTAGTTTTAAATCTCAGAAACATCAAAATCGAAACTCACAACATCAACAGACTTTGTAGCCAAGGGACTGTGCCTGCTTTGCTTGTTTATGTCCCAAGCTTAAAATGCTTCATCTCCTTATTAATTGCTGTACAGTTCTTTTCATGTTAGGTGGGAGGAGTTAGTTGTTCATGAAGACAATGTTTTTTTGACCTGCAAGCAAAGTTCCCTTTGAGTGTAGAAAGATCGAAGGGGAGTCTGATTGCAGAGTACAAGTTAATATGTCCAAATAATGTTTTTCTTTCTTCTCAAAACCTTTCTGCTTGATATTGTATTGATTTTGTAAGGAGAAATTTGATGTTGAACGACTGATTTGTTATCACATAGTAGAAGTTTTGAAACACTCTGTACATATGAATCTGTTAGGACCTCTAGTGGTCACCTAAAAGTGTGCCTTTTAAAAAATGTTAAAACACTGATTGTTGTGATGTCTAAACAAAGCGTATTTACTCAAATGTGCATTTTACTCTTGCACTTGTGAATATTTCCACATTATTTGTTTGACCCATTCTGCGAAGGTCTTTTATTCAAACTGCTAAATTTATTTACTATGAGTAAGTGTATTCCATTAGTGAAAACTTGCTATAAATTATGTTGTGTTGTAGTGTTTTATCAATGTTGTATGCTGTATCTTTGATTAAAAAATATTATAATTGTTGTTAACTTGTGATGCACTACTTTTTGAATTTTAAATACTTCCACCGTGGGAGATCCAATCAGATTCGCGCATTTCCAATAGAGCACGGCTGAGTTTCTACTTAATAACTTTTAATAACTTTTTTTAATAACTTATTTCATGTGTTTTTAGATGTTTAGGAGCTATTTTGGCCGTCACGGATAGAGGATTTTTTTATAACTTTACCTGTATTTCATGCGTTTTTAGATGTTTAGGCGCCATTTTTGCGAACACGTTTACGCAAGCCGTTCATACATTGTCTCTAAATTTTTTCAGGCACGTAAAAAATTACGCGTCAGTGGAAATCCACCATTATTCACAAAAACATGATTTTAAATAGAAAAATATTTGATTCATGCGAGGTTGGTTTTCATGTGGTTATGTTTAAAAAGTTCTGTTCTCCAAGGACTTGTCTTTTGACAGAGCCATCCGCTTTAAGTTGTTGCCTCTTGCATTCTTCTTTAGCCCAGCAATCTACAGCCTTGAACAATTCCACTTCTCTGATGTTTAGCGTGTCCAGTTTTACTAAACGGTTTAGAAAAGATCTCCCCATGCTCAGAAAAATTCATCTGATTCCAAGGCTTCCTCCGTGTCTTTGTCGATCAAAACCCAGCAGTGACACAAAAGATTCATTTTCATACAGTTCAGCGTGTTGTAACTATTCAAAGCTATTGGTGGAGCCCCTAGGCTCGATTTCCAGCCGTTTTGTGAGCCCGCGTTCCTTGTTGGGAGGAGGATGACGCACCGGACTCCCAGAACGGCTGGAAATCGAGCCTATGGAGTAGAGCCCCCAGCTAGCATGAAACCAAGCACGAAGGACGTCCTGAAGTTGTTAATGAAGGTTAAGATGGATTTCACAGCAAAAAGATATTCCAAAAAAAAAAATAGTCAAGTTTTTATAAGATGCTGTATTTTTTCCTCACACTTTCTTAGTTTCAGTTGTAAATCGCTTATCTTTACAAGCTGCATGTACGCATCATAGGTAGTTCCAAGCGGGGGGGGGGGGGGGGGGTACTCGAAAAAGTTTTGTACGGGGAGGCTCCGCCCGGAGATCCAACCCCTTACCCTTTTTGTATACCATTTTGATAGAAAAGGTACCCCTTTTGTATACCTTTTATTGCAAAAAGGCACCCCTTTCATATACCTACACGACATCACATTTACCTAAAACGGGAAGTTTCCTTGTCATTACCGAATGGTAATGAGGTTATGTTATGGGCCGCATTTTCTCACTCGAACACTCACTCACTCGATTCTGATATCAAACCGCAATTAATTTAGCATTAAAACGAGAAACGTGCTGACAGAAAGGTCCTTTAAACGCATTCAGCACATGTCAATCAAATCTCAACCTCGTTCCAGGGTCTCTCTCTTTCAGGGAACTAAATTGAATTTCACAAAACAAATCGAAAGAGGATCACTTCCACTTATCCTCTGGTGATAAAAGAGAAAAGAATTCGCCAACGAAGCCTCAGAGCATAGGCTATCAATTACCCATTCACGTTAGAAAACATTCAAAGACGCGTTTTAGGAAACACAACATCATGCACGTTTTTTTTTCGCGTCACATCATCTTCGTGTCACGTCATCCGTTCTTCATCTTTTGAGTCGTGCAGAAACGCGCATCTTTCTCTCAAATTTTAATGGCTGCTTAAAATAACGCTATACGTGCTGGCAGAAAAGTAAACATATTCACAAAACAATTTACTTAATGCTAAAAAGGATCAAAGGACACTAAATATTTTTTGTGATAAAATAGAATTCGCGCTACGAAGCCTGAGAGCACGAACCATCAATGACGCAATTCCCATGGAAATTCACAGGGAAATAAAGTGAGATGTGTTACATTATTGAACGCTTATTTGAAGAAAAAAAACTATCAATGACCCATTCACGCAAGAAAACATTCGAAGGCAAATTAAGTGAGATTGTGACATTACTGATAGCACCAATGAACTACATATAGTTACGCTTAAAAACTGTTAAAATTATTACGCTCGCCTTGTGACGTGTTTTAGTCAACACAACACCCACGGCACGTTTTTGTTTCGCGTCACGTCACCTCGTGTCACGTCATCCGTTTTTCATTTTTTGACTCGAGCAGATACACGAAGTGCCGGGCGTATCTTTCCTCAATTTTTTTTCGCTGCTCAAAAATAACGCTATACGTGCCGACAGAAAAGTAAACATATTCACAAAACAAATTTACTTAATGCTTAAAAGGATCAAAGGTAATACACTAACCGGTAAATATTTTGGGTGAAAACGAATAGCGCTACGACCCCTGAAAGCACGAGCCATCAATGTCGCAACTCACGTGGAAAAATAAAGCAAAGTGAGATTGCTTTACTTTATTGGACACTTATTTAGAAAAAATGCAGAGGTCGGCACTTCATCCATCGAATTACCATGAGGTTGCTCGAAGAGCCTTTGATTTTTATGTAGCGCTTAATAAATTAAGACGATACAGCCAAAAGTTGCGTCTGCTCGAAATATTTAATGTAAAGGCCTTTTTTAATATCATTATGGTAGATTTTCCTTCCCTTTCATATACCTAAACTTATGAAATCCCTACCCTTTTATATACCTGGAGCCTAAAAAAGGTACCCCTTTCGGGCGGAGCCTCCCCGTATAGGCCATTATAAGTACCCCCCCCCCCGGGGTTCCAAGCCTTTATTATTATGCAGCATTCATTTTGACACATGTCCTCATTATTGCCATCGCAGGGTCTTGGCCCAGAGGTTATATAACTTATATTATGTCGTCTCAACAGCAGCTCAACATTTTTAGATCAATAAAGTTTTTGTGGTCTTCCAATACCGTCTAGCGAGTTGGAACCAAGCTGTTATGCGCAAAGATGTAGGGAGCTATTGAAGAACTGTAAGGATCTTGCTCTGAAGAACATATTGTCATTGACAGCATAAGCTTGAAAGAAGCTACATCCGTGGTTAGAAGTAGCGCCAATTTATCACAGCGATTACTTTTATTTCATTGTACGTATAATTGTTTTGAAATAACTGCTCATCTAATCCTAACTCATTATATAAGTATTTTGATAGTTCTAATATTTCTAGTAAACGTTACGTCTACATTAGGTTTAGATAATTTTTAACTATAAGTAGTTAATTAGATTTATTGTATTTTTTTTTAAATTTTATCACCATTCTTACTAGTTTTTAGGGTTGCGCCTCGCATGGGTAACATTATTTTCCCGTTTGCGCAATTCCTTTTTGGTCCTTTTCTTATTATTGTAAATTTTTGAGACCGATAAAGTTGATAGATATACTAAACTTTCCCTTTTCATTATATGAAATGTATCAATAAATGTCAGCTTGGATTGTCTGAGTATCCAACCATCATTCCTTTGGTGGTGTTTTTTTTTTCAGTATTTAAGAAGAAAATAATTTACGTTCGTTTGAGCGTAGCGAATTACAACGTAAAGACATTTTCAAAGTACAAATACTATATTTACTCTCTGATAGACGGTTTCGAACTGCGGTCGTCTTCAAAAACACCATTATGATGTTATGACAGCAAAAGTTTTATTTTCCGACAATTTTCCGACAATTTTTCCGAGCACTTTAGTGAGATATGTTTATTTGGATTTAATAACACTGGGCAAAAATAAAATGTTTGGTTTTTTTAGCGGGGGGCATGTTATATTAAAAAGGCGTAACGATAATGAAGGCCTAAAAAAAGTATTTTTCAACTTGCAATATCTGCAATGCAATGTCCAATTACTTTGAAACTTCGGGATATGTTTATTTGATTCAATAAACACATGGGCAAAAAAAAAAAATAAAAAAAGATCGAAATTTCGGTTCATTTTCAATAGCGCTGACCGGTGGCCTTGAATGTCCTCATTAATATCACTATCTCAAAGAGAAAGTTAAAAAACTGAAATCAAAATTCACGCTTATTCTGGATTAGCTCATCGTTCTTGGAACCCTCTGGCCCTAATCTGTTCAAAAGACAATTGGGGTCAAAAGACTGGATCGAATTTTCTCTACCGAGGAGGACTGTGTCGAGACTTCGGTTTTCACTCGAGTCGAGTAGGGTAAGTTCGAACCCATCGCTTTGAGTCGAAAAAGTACACAGGTGTTCGGGAATTTGAGTTATATTTTGTCTTCAATTCACTTTATAATGGAAGAATTTCAAGTTCCTTGAGATATGTAGAGGTAGGTGGTTTGTTTCTATGATAATGAAACTTAAAGCAAACGTTTCTTACAACAGAATCTGCCAAAATAGTGCTGACGACCTAGTGTCTTCGCATGATTGCATCTTATTTAGCTTTAATACTTATGTACGCAAGGTGTGTTTGTTTTCAATTTCCTCCCAAGTCTTGCTTAACACAGATATTTTTTTGCAAACTTTACTATCTACGTTTTTCTGGCACTCGGAAATTTGTTTCAATTGATACAATTATAATTTTTATACGGCCTTTTGTGACGGACCTATGTTCAAAACAATTCGGCTAAGCTGTCGAGCTTAATTATTATGACTTAAATATTGAAAAAAAAGTCACGGTTGTACAAATCTGTTCGACTTATTGTAAGTTATCATCACTTTAGTTTTGTTTACTTGGATACAAGGTGATAAATGTGATGTCTTCGCCCCGTGAGTTTTATTTTTCCGACCACGAATGACGATTCAAATATGAAGTTTACGCTTCACTCGCGCAGGAAAACCACTTGATCTCAAAATTCTCAAAAGACGTGTCATTTTTCTTTCATTTAGAATTTGCAAAAAATCGAGAGACTTCATCGAGAGCCTGAATTATAATGGATTTGCTGTTTTATGTGTAAGTACAACAGTAGTTTTTTGATATTCTAATTCACTAAACCACCACGCGGACACTGGACTGGGGTTCTGGCAGTCTTAATTACAATGCACAAATAATATCTAATTAAGTACACTACACATAATATTGAAATACTGGATTGAAAACTACAAGTAAAATGGAAATCAACTAACGTACACGAAATGAAGTGAGATTAGACACATATAAACTTAAGACTGCCCGGGAATGGGATGGGCGGGCAAAAAAATTGCTAATATAACTATTGGATATGAAAAGCTCTATATGCTATAAAATACGATGTGCACGTATTGCTATGCCTATGCAATTTGTCCCGGGAAATTGGCCTGTAAGTCTTTAAGCAAATAGTAGCTTGCTGATTGGCTGTAAGAATCTTGTGACTATCAGCTACATATTTAAGCTATAAGGTCATTCCCATATGACGCGTATGTTAGACGCCAGGCCCCAAATCCTTGTAACGCCGTGGTCTAGATTTATATTAATAACCCTTTATCAATATCCACCTAAACTACCACGCGGACACTGGACTGGGGTTCTGGCAGTCTTTATTACAATGCACAAATAATATCTAATTAAGTACACTACACATAATATTGAAATACTGGATTGAAAACTACAAATAAAATGGCCCAAACCCAAGTGAAATGTGTAAAGTGGACGAAAATGGAATCCTTGTAACGCCGTGGTCTAGATTTATATTAATAACCCGTTATCAATATCCACGTTGAAATGTACATGTATCCCTTCATGATTATTTAAATGGTTCAGGTGCCGCTCTTTTTAGGTCCCGAGGCTAATGCTAATGCAGAAGCTTGAAAAGTTTGACATTTGAATCAATATAAGTATAATATGATTTTGCTGACTGAAGTTTGACTATGGAATTTCCAAGAAGTGATTCAAACCAAAAAGTTTCTTGGATAAAATTAATGCTATTAGTAGAAACTCAGCTGTGTCATGGAAATCCGCGAATCTGATTGGTTCTCCCACGACATTCGCGGAAAACAGCGCCCGCGAGCTCTTAGCGGTAACTGATTTTGTTTCAAAGTGACAATTTGTAGGTTTGGACGCGATCCAGAGCACAAAACAGACACTCCCCCTGTCAGAGCGAAGTCACCGGCGCGCCCACGCTCAGACCGGGCCGTAGTCTAATTGTTAATTAGTACTTTTAAGTACTAATAAGCTTAAAGCTTATTCTGTATAAGCTTTAGCTTAATGATTACATAAGCGGGGGGTGATTACAGGGTCTGGAAGGGTATTTTCGGGATCCGGGATATGACCAAAATGCAGTGCGGGATTGGGGAAAACGCAAGATATCTTGACGGGATTCGGGATTTGACTGCTCTCCGGGATGTGGGATTAACCGAAATTTAGGCACGGGATGCGGGATTTTTTTAACTTTCTGTCGGGAAATCGGGAAGTAGTCACGACACAAATAGACGTTCAAGCAGCGAACGCGAATAAACCAAGTGAGCACGCGGTGTCTCGTCTCAGATAAGACGCGGTCGACACTGTTCCTGTAAAATTCTTTAGTTCTCTTTCACCATACTGAGGTATGAAAAGCTATTTCGTTTTTGCATGCGTAAGTTCAAAATATAAATCGAAAGCGCCAATCTACATCTTACATTTTCTAGCTTTTGCAGAAAATTCGATTGTTTCTTTTTTTGGGGGGGGGGGGAGGGGAAAAGAAAAAACGGGACTCGGGATAGCTATTTTAAAAAAATGCGGGATGCGGGATTTTCGTAAAAAAGGAGCGGGAATGCGGGATCAAGACCCCCCTTCCAGACCCTGTGATAAGGGGGTAGGCAAATCTGCCAATCCATTCTATTTTTTGGCCAAGTCTGTCAATCTGACTTTATTTTCGTTCAAATCCAAATCTGCATTTCTTAAACAACTTAGTGTGCTATAGTCTCACTGAGGCGGACAGTAGATGTTGTTTTCAATTCCAATTTTTTAAGAAGTTTCGTGCCATTGCTTGTTTTGGCGACAATTCCACCAACATACTGACGAAGACGGACCAAAGTGATCCAAGCTTCATTTAGTATCCAGGTTCGCCTGAGATGAAAAGTCCGGAATCATGCCAAAATTCTCAGCTAATCAGTGATCAGCTCTATTTTGGAAATCCGGAAATCCACCAATGTATTGCAGAAATCCACAATCCATGTGCTTTTTAAGGATATATCCATTCTCGTCCCCATAGCCCTTTCGTTTCTCTTAGCCGGCTTGGCACGAGAAAACAGAGGGCTCTGGGGACATAAATTTTTTTGAATTAATTCGAATTTTTTTGATTGGCTGTTTGGAACAAAGAATTCCTAAACGGAAGTCGAAAACGTAACAACTCTCTCATACATTCTTTTGAAACGTCATGACTGCATACATGAAGACCGGAAGGCCTAGAATCTAGGACTGGAAATCCTGTGTCCCCAGAGCCCTTTGTTTCCTTGTGCCAAGGCCCAGCCGGCTAAGTGAAACGAAAGGGCTATGGGGACAAGAATGCGATATATCCATCGATTTACGAACCTATTCACACCCCTCTAGAAGTGTTTTGCTAAAAAACATAACACAGTGACCTAGGCAAGTGCTCGAATGCAGGCTACTTAAGCCAAACATGCCTACAATTAGGTCATTTTCTTCAGGCACCTCTGGTAATTGATAAGTTCATTCACCTTATATACTATCAGTTAAAACACCACAGTGACTATGTTTCTTTGTTACTTTCTATAATGCTGTTTTATAGGATGTAGAGATCAGTTTATTTTCTGAGGTTTTCTTTGGCAGTTGCTGTCTTCGAAGAATTCCATTTATACACGACCCTTTTTTTTACTTGCCAAGCAATCCTTGATCCTCCCTGTGACTTCCTGCTTTATCTCAGTTCTTTCACATAATCTACAGTGTGTCCCGCCTTGTGGAGATTATTTATTACTACTAAGGGAGCAAAGCTAAGGATAACGCGAATTTACCTTGTTTTGCTAACTTGAATACAATTTATTCTTTTGTTCCAGAATTATAATTGTTGTAATAGTTCTCAAGCTCATATTCTGGATATTTTACTTCTATGCAAGAAATCGAAGACGGCAACTGTCTCTAGCATTGAGGCAACAAAATCAACAGGTCAGTAAAAGAGGAACTTTTCACTACTGTGGTTTAAGGCCCATCTTACTTGACACTCATTTGCCTCTTTTCATTCAGGAGATTAATGTGTACAGCTGGTTAATATCCTGGGAGTGACTTGAAATGGGGCATAATAAGATGCTGTAATTTTAATCGGCAGGGGTGAAGCCCAATGTCCCACTTAATAAGCAGTTCCTAAGGGAGGCGCGGTGGCCTAATGGTTAGTGCGCCGGACTCTGGATCGAGCGGTCCGAGGTCGAGCCCTGGCCGGGGTCACTGTGTTGTGTTCTTGGGCAAGACACTTTACTCTCATAGTGCCTCTTTCCACCCAGGTGTATAAATGGGTACTCGCGACATAATGCTGGGGAGGGTACCCTGGGATGGACTAGCATCCCATTCAGGTGGGAGTAGAAATATTCTTAGCAGCTTAATGCTACCAAAACCGGGATAAGCTCCGGCAGTATGGGCCGCATGGCTCAAGGCTTCCCTTTTTTTGTTTGTCTCACCATATCTTGTGTCTGTTAACTTCCTTTTACTCTTACTGCACTAATTTCAGGCTCCTCAGGGTCGTGAATTTGAGGAGGAGCCAGCAGTTCCACAGCCAGCGTATGTTTTTACTGAATACCCATTTGGACTAGATGAAGCACCAGCTACCTTTCAAGTTCCTCCTGTTTATTCTGAAGAGGACCCTGTCAAACGGGATGAACCTCCACCTCCATATGTGAATGATGACGATACAGAAGGTCTCATAGAGAACCAGGAGAATTGACATAAGAAGTGTAGATTTGAAAAAAGTATGTACATAGTTTACACAGCTTATAATTTTGTTGGTAGATGAAATAAAATTTTAAAAAATACATAAATTAAGGGCACAAGCCTAACGAGATTCTGGATCAGGTTGCTATGGCTACCAAACAGCAGAACTCCTGTAATTAGCAGCCAAACAAAAATTAAAAAAAAAAAAACGTAAGAAACAGTAGCTAGCTGTAAGTACTAGAAAGGTTTCTGTCAAAGGGTGAATGGCTTCTTAATACTTTACACAATTTTTAACAAGGTATAAAATAGTACCGGTAACAAGCTTATGTATAAAATACAGTCAATCTCTCTTAATTGGACATCTCTTATAAGACAGCCTTTTTTTTTTTTTTTTTTTTTTTTTTTTTTTTTTTTTTCTTTTTTTTTTTTCCCCTTTTTTTTTTTTTTTTTTTTTTTTTTTTTTTTTTTCGTCTATACTGAAACTTATTGTATAACTCTAATCTGGGTCTAGAAGTTCTTAACGTAGATTTTATGCAGCTTGGTTATTGTAGTTTCAGTAAAATGTGAACTCTGAAATTCAATCCTCCAACGGTTTACGCTTTTTGCTGCTGTCAATCATCTTAGCGGACCTCTCAGGAAACAGGAGCTCACTTTAACCGGGTCAAAAGGTCACGTCCTTCAGTTGTGATTGGTAGATTTCGATCCATTTTGTTTGTTTTCGTTTTCCATGGTGGTGTTGGCTGTCACCATAATTATGATTGATGGCAGCGAAAAACGCAATCGTTGGATTTTGATTATCAGAGTTTGCATTTCACTGAAAACCGCAATAACAGCATGTTTTACAGTTAATATTAGTCAATAACAAGACTGAATTTTACAGTGGTCTTTTATCCTAGATTATCTTGAGTGATAATAATATTTTGAACAGCTGGTAGATGTCGTAAGAAATGTATGGAGATCAGGAAGGAAAATTAATTTTGTTTGTTAGCTAGCAACTTTGGCTTGGAAGGTTGAGAGTACCCAGAATCCAATTTTAAGAAAGAATGCACACAACATTATAGTAGGGGCATAGAATAGTAAGTGAACTCAGTTAGTTGAAAACAGCATCTCGGAATCAAACGCCTCATTTTGGAAAAGTTTTAAAAATAGAAAAGTGAGTGCCAACATTAATATTATTGTTCTATGCCCATTTAATGATGTATAAAGTAAAAACTTTTCAAAGCTTTCCTATGTTTTTATCAAAGGAGAGCATATTTTTGAGCTTGTTACAGATAGATCCATGTCTGTAATTTTTAACTCTGCTTTGAGGGATTCACTACATCACTAGAGCTACATCATCATCATCATCATCATCACCATCATCAAATTTTTTGATTCTGTTTTTATTTAAGAAATAGTTTGTTGACGTAGGTGTACATGATTTTGTGTCGAAGACTGGAAACTAGTAACATTCTTGTATTATTGTTACACCAAACAGTTTTCTTATTAGAGAGGTTTTTGATGACAAATCAGACTTAAGAAAAGACTGTTGCTTTGCTCTAACTTCAAACTTTTTCCTGTTGCTGGCAGTTTGGAAAGCCTTGTTAATAATTGTCAGCAATTGTGTCTTCTGTTGTAATTGATATTTCTCAAGATCTACTCACAAAATAAATCACACAGGATGACAAATGAACACCAAGGCAAAGAAAGTAATGTACATCTTCAAGCCTGGTTTATTAACAGGGACAGTTGGGTCATTTTTACAAGACTTTGATGGTAGAGTGAAGTGAAAGACATGAGTACAAAGCATGAAAATCGTGTAAACTAATCCACTTCATACAGCAAATCCAGTTGTTACCTTATTGTGGTTTTCAGTGAAATGCAAACTCTGAAATTCAATCATCAACCAAGGGTTTGCGCTTTTTCTTGCCGTCAATCATCTAAGTGGACCTCTCGGGAAACAGAAGCTCACTTCAACTGGGTCAAAAGGTCACATCTGTCAGTTGTGGTTGGTAGATTTCGATCCATTTTGTTTGTTTTAGTTTTTCACGGTTCATTGGCTGTTGGCAGCGAAAACGCAATCGTTAGTTGGATTTTGAATTTCAGAGTTCGCATTTCACTGAAAACCGCAATAAAAACTAAGTTGCCATGGAGTTGATGGAAATGGAAATTTAGACATTTAGTATACCAGTAAATGAAAGGTGAAAAACCAGTTTTTTTTTTGTTCACACTTGTTGATTCAAATACCAAGGCTCAGTTTTAGTCTAGTTTCTTCTCTTCTTAGAGGGTTTCTAAAAGCACAGGACACAAAAAGTTTGTGCAGTAAAATAACCTAAGATTTAGTTTGTATATATTTACAACAAGTCACTTTTATTGTTCTTACTTGGACCAGCTACATACATGTACACAAACATATACCGGTAACTTTAATTATGGTCCCTCATTTTTTGAAAAAAAAAAAGAAGCTTTTTGCACTGTAATCTGTTTCACCTTATAAAAGTAGTAACTAAATATTTGAGAGCATGGATCTCAGTGATTTTGTGCTTAATTTAATAAAGGTGCAGAAAGGAAGTTCATCCTTGTATTGTGTGTGCAGATTTATTTCCTTTCCATATGATGAGTGCAGCAGAACCAGGGGAGGGGAGGGGAGGGGAGGAGTTGGACCACAATACAGTGTTTCCAGAAGCTTAGCTTCTGTTTTAACTCATTGAGTGGTTCCGTTTACAGAGATGCCTACACCAGTGCCTGACATTTGCAGAGTGCAGTTTGCAAACTGCAGACTAAGACATGTTACCATTATTGAGAGCAAGAGTGCTATTCGGGCCAACCAGAGTGTTGTTCAGGCCAACTGCAGTGGTATTCAGGCCAACCAGAGTGAAAGTCTGCAGTCTGCAAATATCTGACTCGTCCCCAGTCATCTCTCAGTCTCCTATTAATATTAACAAGAGAAGCACGGCTGAGGGAAGAGATGACTGGGGACAAGTCAATGCAAATATCAGACAGCACACCTACGTACACCGAGGCCTTTGAAGGGGTAAAAGTGACAAGTGACATAACCCTGATACTGGCGACACAGGAACATTTTGACAGCGACAAGCGACATCATTACGGCACTGAAATGCGACAGCAACAAAATGCGACAGCAACACAATAGGGGGAAAAACAACAGTGACACCTACAGCTGTTGGTTTGGCAACATTGGTTCTCAGAAACATGCGACATTGTGACATGGCTACCCCCTTGGGAGGCCCGGCTCTACACTACTAAATAAATTAGGATCGAATTAGGAAGCCAAAGTCGTATTATACGCAGTTATAAAACATGACAGGAATTTAAGAATGTTTTACTGTTATACTGTAACAACATGAATGCAACACTAGTGCAGGCTAAGTGCCATGTGATGACCTGAAAATGGTTATGAAGGCAAGGTAGGCTTGTTTTCATGAAGAGTCACTGGTAATTGAGCCTAAAGGAATGGGTGCGTGTCCAAAAATTTTCAGAAAACATCCCAAACCACTTACACTTCCCCACCACTTATGCCTCAAGAATGTAACACCCAAAGACAAAATTCTCCAACCGCAACTTGCCCCTGAATAATTCTTACACCCCAAATGACACCACCATTCACAACAAAAACTGGCAAAAAGGAAAATTTGTAGAGGAAATAGTGTATGTGTATGAAACCTCATACCAACCACTTTTATGAACTGTTGACAGCTGCCCCCGGGGGGAGCACCCGGTATATTTTTGGGTGGGGGTGTGCCGCTGGGAATTTGAAGCCCTTACCCTATACCAGACCATGTTCAGCTGAGTTTTGCAACCCTATACTTAGACTAGACACTGAAAATCTCTACCCTATCCCAGACTTGCATTTTGTTAGAACTGTATCATTATCAGTGTTTTAATGGAAAACCATCTGTGAACAACGATGCTGCGATGATTTTATTTACGTTTAGGAAAGCCTCTTTCTCTTTCGAGTTTCTGGACTATATTCGTCATACCGTCGATCGGTTTCCCGGCAAATGCTACCCTTTTCTAGACCAAAACTCTCTGATTTCTATACCCTATCCCAGACTAAACTGCTTGAAAACCATACCCTTCACAGCGGCACATACCTATATAGCTCATGTATGGGAGTGCCTCCCCCGGGCAGCTGCCTGCCACAATAATGCCACATGGCAACTCCTAAATAAAAATAGTGGGGTCACTGATGACCCTTGTGGGAGGAGACTCTTATATGAAAGGGTCCGGGATCCTCATTGCAGTCATTGGAAAATTTGAATAAAACTGTTTTTGAGACCTTAATTGACAGGTAAAAATAGTGGCGAGACTACAAGCATCCCCATCCTTTTCATTTGGTAGTCCCCCCGCTTCCCTCAACCTCTCCAAATTTTCACCCATTTCCCAGAAAGTGCTTATAGGCATTACCAAGCTTTACATACAGTTTTGACTGATTTTCCCTTTGCTGCCATCAAAAAATTCATAGTCAAGATTTTCCTAGAAATGAATTTAATTCAAAGAGGCAAGGTGTTTCTATCTATCTCTACCCCTCCCTCCCCAAGTCCCCCAACGCTTCCCGTTTCGAGCATTGTTCAAGGGGACTGGCGCTAGTTGGATTCAAGATGGCGGTAAGTTTAGTCTTTATAGTACATTTTGTTCGAATATTTCTCGTGTATTTATGATCCTTACTTTATTTTAAACAAGTTATAAAAGGAGAGCAAATATTGTTACTCTAGTAATCTATTTGCCCCATACTTTTTTTCAAATTTTACTTTGATTTCAAGTTTGAGTAGTGATAGATATAAGACCGGCTCATCATAATTCGCTGTTCTTGTATGTGTTTTTGTGGTCGTCGTGCTATTTTATGTTTCGCCTATAACTTTTAAAGCCCTTTAAACGTTTGTTGTGTTATAATAAAGTTGTGGAATACAATGCAGATAAGATTAATCCTAAATGATAATGCTAAACTGTTTTCATAAACTTTAGTTTGTAGTTTTCTGTAGTAAACAGAGTAAAGATTCAATTGACTTTTATTCGGTATCTGTTCATGACAATATTTTAGATATTTCAAAGGGATTTTTGGTAACTCTAAGGGTAATAATTAGAGACCATTTTCCATATAAATCTTTTAATTTAAATTGTTTGCACTATATTTTAATACTAACAAACAATAGCAAACAAAACACAACAGGTGTTTATATTTTGAAATAAGACCCAACTGTGGACCCCAAAGCCCCAAAGCCAATACTGAGGCCCTGCCAGGGGGGGGGGGGGGTTTCCCGTGTCGCTTGTTAATTTTAAAAATGCGCCGTGTCGCTGTTTTATCAAACTTCGCGTCGCTGTTGGTAGTAAAATTGAAGGAAAATTACTTGTCCTTGTCGGAATTTGAGTTTTTCCAAAAGGATTGTCATTCGTTGCGATTTTATTTTATGTGCTGTCACTACTTTTTGGGCATTGTCGCTTGTCGGAATTTACCCTGGCAGGGCCTCAATACTATGACTACCAACTTTTCCCGAGATCTGAGATGAGAATATCAGGCCTTTTGAAAATCAGCTGAAAGTTTCAAACACACCTGAAAATGTCCTGAGGATTGATATCCACTGATCCAGCATTGTCAAAGAAATTGACCAATGGCAATATTTCCCTGCTAGGGTTTTCTAATATTGTTAGTGTGTTTATATGGACTATTCATTTTTAAAAAATTAGATCAAGTCTACAAAATTTCTCAAAAATTATGATTCATTGAGGTTTACAGGCTCAAATTTGCGAGGCAGGCCTTGAGAAAGAGTTCTTTTTTCATGAGATCCAAGTCATAGATCATCCACAGCACTGCACAAAAAGTTGGCTTTGCTTTGTCCTTTGATATCTCCTTTGACAGGGATTTGACACACATCAAAGTTAGTAACAGATTTGATGTGAACCAAAGGCACCTAGACACGAGTCAATGGTACCTTTGTCACACCTTCATAAACAGCAAATTAAAGGTGTACTATCTTGGATCAAAATCATAAACAGACTTTGTCGCAATTAAAGATATGCCAAAGGTTTGGCATAGGTGGCCTTTCCTTTGTTAGAGTTGAAGGCATTTATTAAATTAGCCTATAGGACTGGACTGATTCTTGAGGCGGCATTAATTACATTGATAGTGATTTAGTCATCATCTTCACATCTTGCCTTGTAGCCTAAGAAACAAGGAACCAAGGGGCAGAAACAAATTCTGGAAGAAAACAACAGAACTTTGGATTTTTATGCCAAGGTCATGATAAGTGTTGAGGTAAGACATTGAAAAATTGCTGACTGTGGCAGAGCAGTCATCAAATCTAAATTCACCTTTCAGATTTCAATCATTTCTTTCAGTACTAGTTAGGAGAACTTAAATATTGATAAAGTCAATTTTCCCTTGCATTCTATTTACATTTTCTCAGACACAATGAGAGTAAGCAGTTGCTATTATTTTAGGGCTAGGGGCATTGTACCTGTTGTTTGCTCTATTTTTCTCTCGAACGATAGCCATTCATGTGAGATCTTGTGTGTGCTGCTTCCTGGCCCAAATGCAGTGATATGTACACGGTATAATAACAGTTCTGTTACATTAGATCTTGTCTTTTTTTCTCAAGTTAATCATATTTGGCTGATTGCTGAAACTTTACTGTCATTTCAGGTGACATACATCATCTTCAGATTCACATTTTTCAATTTTAACTCAAGTTGGTTTTCATGGGTAAGTATGTTTTAACTACCGGTACTTATTTATTTATTATTTATTTATTTACAATATGCCTTTTAAAATACTAAAACGTGGATAAATTTTACCCTCATTAATTTATTTGCATGCATTATGTGGCAATGAAATATACTTGTATAATTGATTGCAGCTGTGAAAAAAACTTAGGGGCAGATCCATGGGGGTAGATTCGGGGGTTAGCCACCCCACAAGATTCACCCAAAAATAATGTATAAAGAAACAGGTTAAAATAGAAAATAAGGACAATGACTCTGGATAAGGTGTAATTTTTTTTTCATAATTTTAGCTAAAATAAAATAAAATTATTTGCTACCATCCACCTTCCTCATAAAAATCTTTGGGAAAAAATGGTTAAGAAAATATTTGCTGATAGCCACTCTCTTTGAAAAATCCTGGATGTGCCTGTGCAGCCAATTTAAATAATCATTAAAATCCCAATGTTTTCTTCAGGTCCTTTTACTACTTGCCACAGCACTGTATAGTGGATTATACAAGTTTATGGAATCAATGGCAAAGCCTACGTATTCTGAATCTGGAGCTCTTATAGACGGAGGAATGGATCTCAATTCTGAGTCAGGGACTGCAGAGTATGTGATAATAAAATATACAATACAGTCAACTTCCACTAAAACTGACACCTTTGGGACCACAATTTGGTGTCCGCAATAGAGAAAGTCCATAGTATAGTTTTTGTTAGTAATTCTTATTCGCCGGGACTTTACGGACAGGGTGTCCGTAAAGTCACGGTGTCATTACAGTAAACATCCGCTTGTAAGAACCTACAATTTTCTAAGTTTGGGAAAATAGGTTCTTGTATTTGGGGGTAGTTATTGGTAATTTAGGCTAAGTAGGTTCTTAATGAGGTTCTTAATTTCTAAGGAGGAGCCATAGTTTTTGATTGTACGAGAAGAAAAAAAATGGGTTTGGTCCTTCATTATGCAGCATTTATTGCGGGCCCAAGAGAGGCCCGCAACCCTAATCTTGACAGTGACCAGCGGATTGCTTATAACGTGTGCGCACCACGTTTATAAAGACTAGCTGCAAAGCGGAAGTTGAAAATTTTGTTCTTCCACCAAGAACGATCAGAATGCGAAAAATGTGTCAATCACAACAGTTTGTTGAAACACCGGAAGTTGAAAATCTGTTATTCAAGAACGATTAGAATGCGAAACATAAGTCAATCTTAACTGTTTGTCACATAAGATCAATGCTTCTGTCACATGGAAGATTGGAACTACGTTTGGCCGACATTGTTTAAGCATTGGTTTTGAGAAGATTTACTATGACTGTATCACAGATAAACCACGGCAAAACGAATGATTCCTTATCACATTGATAACATAGCGAGTTCACCGACCAAACAAGATCTCGGGCGCGATCCATTGGACCAAAATTTTCGGTTTGAATTTTCGAAATTTTCATCTGTCAAATGGAACGGTATTTTCCACTTGAATCGGCCAGGCTAGTTCCATTCCCGCAAACAGTAAAGAAAACTGAAGATATTACTCCCTCTTGATAAATTCTGAAGCCATCTATCCTTTCACTTAGCTCAAAAACGTAGCTCCACGCTTTTTTAAACGTAAAGAATGCGAAAAGTTTACACTGGAAACACATACGTCTGCTTTTATGACATCTACGGAAACATTTGGATGCACAAGATGTGCTCTTATCGCATTCGTTTAAGACAATTATACGTGGTGTGCACGTATTTTCGAACTGCTTACCAAAGCTTACTAAGCACACGTGTTCCAATAACGCAGTTTATAAGCTGTCTGCCGCAAGAAGACAAGACGAACACTGATCAGTGTCGAGCAGCAGGAATGACCGCCATGTCGAATTTTGTCGATTTCCGGGTTGGGAAAAACTGGGCCCGAGCATAAATTGGCGAATGGAACAGGATTTTCCGAGAATTCCGATTTTCCGGAATTTGAGGACAACCTCCAGAAGTTGACCAAAATTTTCGAAACGAGTTTCCGGAAACTTTCTGTTCCTTTTGATTTTGTACCGGAATTTCCGAAAAATTTGGTCCAATGGATCGCGCCCCTCATCTCGATTACACCGACCGGGTACACCGCATGCTTGATTAAATCATGCATTCCTTGCGTGACGCATTACTTGGAATAATAATTGTCTTTTGTCCAGCGATTTATCGACACTTCTTAGAAATTTTCGTGACCTGTCGGAATAATTTCCGGCGTGAAAATGAGGTGACCTAAGTTATTTGTTCTTCAACATTGCAAAAGAATCCGAAAATGTGTTGTTCAAACAGGAAGTTGAGAATTTTTTGATTAGAATGCGAAGAAAGTGTCAATAACCTTCAGTTTGTCAACTGAGATTGACGCTTCTCTCACATGGCAGGGCTCAAAATAACGGCCAGTCAACGGACAATGTCTGGCCAAAATGACGATTTGTCCGGACAAAATTTTGGTTCGGCGGTCATTTTGACCGGTCACGTACACGGCTTTAAAATAAATAAAACACAAAAAAAATTATTCGCAGTATTTCTTGAAATTTTACAGTAAAATCATAAAATATCATAGCAGCTTGCAGTCACAAATTTGTAGAATACAGATAAGACAGTCACGCTCTGCGGATTCAACACGGCATCAATCAACGTCTTCTATAAAACACGCGTACGCAATTGTCAGGAGGGCCGAGAAAAATAGCACTCGTTAGTGGATTTAAAAAACTTATGCACCTTTAGAAAGTACGAGTTCGTAGCGTACTTTTCACCAGCAAGATCATGAGAAAACAATAAAATCATTAAACGCTTTGAATGTTAAGTCAGCAATGTTTCTTTAAATTGTGCCTATTTCGCAACTGAACATGTCCCCATGTGTGCTGACAATTTGACCACCTAAGACGTGGTGTCAAAGAGAGTTCCCGTAAACGTTTGCTCGTACTGTACAAAATAAAAAATAATAATGGTCTCCGCGTCCGGCGTCTACAGATTGAAACGATAACTCTCGATATCTTTTATTCTAAGCCATGGCATTCAAGTATTCCACGCCAATTCTATCGGTCTTCTTGTGTAAGGCTACTTCTGCGGATATCTATGATTAAAAGTACTTTGCCGTAAGTATATTTCAGCAGCTCAATCAGGAACCGCATAGAACAGGCTTCTCTGTTGTAGGCGACGTTGAAAACTTGGAGAGATCCATGATTTTTGAAATGCGAAGTGACGTAGGCTTTCTTGCTAATCTCTTGGCAGTCTTGAAGAAAGAGAACTTTTAAACGAGGGCATCTTATAGGAAGCTCGATGAACAACGAGTCTGAGCAAAGGCAAAGTTATCTCACTTGTAGCATGGGCATATGTCCTATTACTATTTAGTGTTCGGTGATAAAGACCAGTAAAGTGCTTACAACCAAGATCGCCTCGACCCGACTAATGTAAAACTATGCAGAGTAACATAACATTACGGCAACTGAGCATTTTATTTTATGTAGAGTAGAACGCAGAAGAAATGGAAATTCAAAAAGCGAACATAATAAAATGACACTTTTAGCGATCAAAACATTAAAGCTTAAGCCTTATACTCTTTAACAACGAGTGTTTTAGATTATGAGGCGAAATTTTTTGGCATAATAGACTATTGTTTCAAAGTAAATACTCAATATTTTGACCGGTCAAAAACGAGACATGACCGAGCAAAAATTGATTTGGCCGGTCAACATGACCGGTCAGTATCCAAAAATTATTTTGAGCCCTGCATGGAGGTGAAGAAAGGTGCATCTAGGCCCGCATTTTCTAACCTGTGGTTACCACTAGTTCATAACTGTATTGCTTCAAGCCTCATGCAAGGTCCAAAGAAGACAATTACAGTCTATGTGAATCTGTCTTTTCTTTATTTGTAAATACAGTTTGGGATGTTCTGTTAAAAATGTTCATAAAAATTTTCTATAACCCACAAATAAGAACCTGCTGAAATTTGCTTGGCTAAACAGGTTCTTATATTTTGGGGTATTAAAATGGCAAATTTTTGCCGGCAGGTTCTTAAACCACTAGGTTCTTACATGCGGGTGTTTACTGTAGTTTATATACCGGTAGTGTGATTGTCCAGGTGAAAGTAGTTCTGAAAAGAACTGTTGTTGACGTTTCGACAAACTGAGCGGAAGTCTTCTTCAGAGTTAAGAAGATGACCTCCGCTCAGTTTGTCGAAACGTCAGTCACCAATAACAGTTCTTTTCAGAAGTACTCTCGCCCAGATGATCACACGATTCTAACTACTGATTCTCCTGGGTTCAGACCATTTGCTATTTGGTCGCAACAGTAACAAAGTACACAGAGCTAATCAGAACTCACTGACAATGAAACCTTATGAGATGTTGGAGCAATTGTCATTGTAATTCAAGTCATACAAATATGCCTAATCTTGTTTTGTTTTGTAATACTTTGCAGACATGTCAAAGACCTTATAATTCTAACAACGATTACTCAAGGCCTTGGTATATTCACAGACTGGATGTGGCTTCTTTTGCTTCTGGTGAGGGCATGATGCTGATGTTTCAACTTATTATAATTATTTCTATTATTGTCTTATTCTAATAGTGACTGAAATCTTGTTTCTGCAAAAACTGTCAGTGCAAATCTAATGGCATGTTGGTCAGATGATCACAGAAACTTTTTAACTCAATTATCTATGTTTTTGCATCAATATTTCTTAAATACATTTTTTTTGTTGGCACAGTGGAAGGGTTTTGGGTGGAGGATTGTTTTGTTTTTGTTTTGTTTTGGGGGGGGGGGGGGGTGTGTTGTCCAGGTTCTCAAACCCTTCAATACCCTATTTCAGACATAATAAAATTATATTTTTTTTTGCCCCTTTTAAGTTCAATAACAGTTAACACCTATACCCAAGCCCCCTTTAGACTATACCTTTTGGAGTCTGTACAGTGTCAAGTGGCTACTTAATTGTACTTTATTAAATCCATACTTAATTAAATCTCATAAATTTTTGGGTATTTCTCTTCCTCCTTTATTTGTTTTGTGGGAGGCGCGGTGGCCTAATGGTTAGTGCGCCGGACTCCGGATCGAGCGGTCCGAGTTCGAGCCCTGGCCGGGGTCACTTGTGTTGTGTTCTTGGGCAAGACACTTTACTCTCATAGTGCCTCTCTCCACCCAGGTGTATAATGGACTAGCATCCCATTCAGGGGGGAGTAGAAATATTCCTAGCCGCTTAATGCTACGGAAACTGGGATAAGCTCAGGCAGTGTGGGCCGCTTGGCTCGTGGCTTCTCCTTTTTTCTCCTCCTTTATTTGTTTTAAGGGTTATTAATGCGCCATAATATCGATGATATGTCTAACAGGGGTCTAAGGCGACTTAATTCGTAGAAAATACGTAAGCCTGCAATGCAGGCGCATTTTTAGGGAGCGAATTTGAACGCATTTTGATTTGGCTCGCGCCATCTTGGATTCATACTCGGTTGAGGATTCTACTCGATCGTGAGCTATTTTATACTCTCGCACGCCCACGAGAAACGTCTGCACTACAGGCTAAGGCATATTGGTTTGTTTTCTTTATCATTTACTAGAAATTCTGAAAATCTTGGTTGGTTAAATATGCAAAGGGAAAAAGTCTTGGGTTTGCCGTCCGAACATTTCCCAGAAAGAGGCTTCCGCAAACGAGGAAAAAAAGCGTTGTGGGGAATTTCCCAAAATTGTTTCCTGATGCGCTGATGGGGAAATCCTCGCTGCAGAAGGAAACTGTTTCTAAAAATAATTATTACAGCAAGGCGCCCAAATGTGTGACCACTTTTAATTTATTCACATTCTTTCGTGCAGATTTAATCCAATCAAAAGCCGTGGATAGCTTGCAGTTGACTTCTGATTGGATTAAATCTACACGAAAGAATGTGAATAAATTAAAAGTGGTCACACATTTAGGCGCCTTGCTGTAATGTTTTGGTTTCCCGGAACAAAATTTGTGCACAAACTGCGTTTCCTCGTTTGCGGACCCCTATAGCACGCAGCTGTCGGAACACCGTTTCTGATTGCTTTATTTTACTGAAGCAACCAATCACAAACAGTCTTCCGAGAGCTTCGTGCTGCACACTGCACGCTCGGAACGCCGTTTCTGATTGGTTTATTTTACTGAAACAACCAATTACAAACAGTCTACCGAGAGCTTCGTGCTGCACACTGCACGCTCGGAACGCCGTTTCTGATTGGTTTATTTTACTGAAACAACCAATCACAAAGAGTCTTACGAGAGCTTCGTGCTGCACACTGCACGCTTGGAACGCCGTTTCTGATTGTTTTTTTTTTACTGAAACAACCAATCACAAACAGTCTTACGAGAGCTTCGTGCCCCTCCCCCCCCCCCCCTTTGCACACTGCACGCTCAGAACGCCGTTTCTGATTGGTTTATTTTATTGAAACAACCAATCACAAACAGTCTTCCGAGAGCTTCGTGCTGCACACTGCACGCTCGGAACGCCGTTTCTGATTGGTTTATTTTACTGAAACAACCAATCACAAAGAGTCTTACGAGAGCTTCGTGCTGCACACTGCACGCTCGGAAGGCCGTTTCTGATTGGTTTATTTTATTGAAACAACCAATCACAAACAGTCTTCCGAGAGCTTCGTGCTGCACACTGCACGCTCGGAACGCCGTTTATTATTGGTTTATTTTACTGAAACAACCAATCACAAACAGTCTTCCGAGAGCTTCGTGTGAATGCTGCAGACTCGAAACGCCTCTTTTGATTGGTTTCTATGAATGAAACGCTCAGATGACAGCTAGGCAATCTTTCGAGAGCTTCGCGCGTGCTGCGGCGCTGCACGCTTGGAACGATATTTCTGATTGAAACTTGCTCGTCTTGGACGGTATTATGTGAGATAAACTTAAGTCAATGCGACGATTCTAGCCTCGAGTTAGGACGCGAGCTAGGCGACGGATTTGGCCTTATAAAGCACACGGATTGTGTTTTTTTGCGACACAGCGAGCGGATTCACGGATTTTTGAAATTACAGCGGATCGCAGATTAGCTGAAAATTTTGGCCTCGGATTCCGGACTCTTCATGTCAGGAAGTTCGGATCGTGGATACTAAAACGAAGTTCGTTTTCAAGTAATGCGGATTCGGATTTGAACGAAAATAGTGGCGGATTGACGGAATTGGCCATATAGTCTCCCTCGCAGCCGTTTTTGAAGCGTTGCGTCACGACACTAAAAACGGCTGCGAGAAAGACTACGGATTTGCATACCCCTATTCATACCACTCTGGACTCGAGCCAAGATTGGAGCTAGGGTTCGAGCCAGAACATGAGCCGGGACTCGAGCCAGGACTATATTTAGTCATGTTAACATTCATTTTAAAACTATACATAGTAAATATATAGAATATTGCTCTATCTAACAAATAAAAGCTAACCGCAAAGAAACCGGAATGAGAGCTAACCGCAAGCAAACTGGAGTGAAAGCTAACCGTCCTAGCCGCAAGCAAACGGAGTAAAAGGTGCTCGAATGTCCAAGCTTAGTCCCAGCTTGAGTCCTGGCTCGAATCCTTGCTCGGTATTTAGGTATCCTCGTATTATTTCAGAGAACGGTTGATAATTTACATGCGCTCATTGAATTCAATTAGGTAAGTTTTAACAGGAGCATATTACTTTTTAAATACATAACTTAACATTTGTTCTGTCCGACTAATTTCAGGCACCATGCAGAGCTATGTACTTGTTGTGGGTGTACATTCTAGCTCCTTGGATATTTGCACAACCCGACGAGACAGAAATGGATCCAAAGAAACAGAAGAAAATGGAAAGAAAAATGAAAAGAGCAGGAATGATGTAAACTTATACAGACACCAGCAAGTTAAAATGAAGATCAGAGGAACCGCACTTCTAAAAAACGAACCTGCAGCACTAATTTGAAGCCGGGAAAACACTGTGAAAATGTTTTACAGACCAGATATTTTTATTGTGTGCGCTTTGCACGTTCATCTTTTTAAAGTATACATAATGCTAAAGTTGTCATGACTTTAATTGTTTTGTTATACCCCGCAACTGTAGTGTCGTTTTCCGATTGGTAAGAACATATACGGACACGCGTTAAAAGCATCCCCAGGGGCCTCCCCTTAGGAAACAGGTGGAAAATTGGACAACGGACGTGATCAGGTTACTCCGTAACCACGCGCATCTTCTGGAATTCCGGAAGGCGGACTTATTTTTTCAACTGCGGGGTATAACAAAACACTTATTGACTAAGCCCACGGGCAACTATGAATGTAAGTTGTCCTCGGGGCCAATCATTAGTGCTTAGCAATAACAAATTGTATATTACGTGGGGAGAATGAGAACTCGCCCGTGGGCAGCATTTGAGTGTTGTGATTTATTGTAACTTATAAGCATTGTTTAAACTTAGTAAATATTGTACGTGATATCTTGAATATCTACAACAGAAACAGGAGGTACATACCTCCTGTTTATGAGTGCTACCCCTCGACAACGTTTCCTGCCCGCAGAGTTTTCCTTCTTGTCATTTCTGTTATTTAATGCGGCGTCATTCGAATTTGCCCATGTGGGGGAAAGTGTCCGTGAAATTGTTATTATTCAATGAAAATTGCGAGAACCCACACACGTACTCAGAAAGTTCCCGGTGCGTGAACTGTCGATAAAGCTCAGGATGTTCATTTCTAGCTTCCCATGCAATGGTTTGTTCCGCGAAAGTAGCTGTTTATTTAGACGTTGTTTCACGCCAAAGTGAAACAAGAGGCGTAAAGCCCGGGCCAAACGAGGATTAGAGTAGGACATGAGAGTTTTCGTCAACTCTTCATCAACTATCGTCAACTCGGGCCAAACGAGAGAAAACTCTATTTTATAAAATTTTTAAACATTTAAATGTGAGAGGAATGAGAGAAAAAAAACGAAAGTTCATCAAACTCTCATCCACTGCGGGCTGTACAGAAAAATTTGAGCACATTCAAAGTGCGCATGAGAGTTCCATGCCAATGAGAGTTCCATGCCAAACGAGAGTGAGAGTTTGAACTCTCATCAACTGGCATCCTCGTTGTCTTTCGCAGGGTTTTTAATAGTGCGCTTAGGTGAATTCTTCTTACACATCTAACTTAAAATAAAACATTTTGCGGTTCAATTGTTGTGAGCTTCCTTCAGGAGCAGGTGTTGCTAAGGGACGAAAAGCCGCGCGGTGTCTTCCTTAAGCGTTGCCTAGCAACATTCATGCTCAAGGAAGAACGTGGAGACAACTGTCATATTTCGCTTTCGAACACGCGACAGCCAAAAGAAAAGATGAAAGCAAGCGTGTTCTGTCAACAGGAACCTGTTAGTTGTCAGCTAAAGAGGAATTTATTGTGCGAAGAGCGAAAAACAAGAGGAAAAAACATGCCTAGAAACACAACTTCAGTCCTCGAATTCGCTTTTCCGCAGATGGTTTTTCGCTTCTCGTTCAACGTTACATGACGAAAAAAGCTGACGGATTCTGTTTCTTTTCTCTTTGATCGTCGTGACAAGGATAACGTTTCCCGTTTCTCACAACACGTACGCATGCATCGCTTCACACGTTTAGAGTGTGACGTCATTGAACGTGTCAGGATGCAAATGAACATACAAGTGTGTGGGTGTGTGAGGGGGTGGAGAGTACCTGTGGCACGCAAGCGATTAGCCTGTTCCCAGATCTCTCTCGGGTGTCGAAGGAGACTTCGAGCATTTACTCGGGCTTTTGGAAATGAAATGTTCTCTTTCCAGCCAAGGTTAAGTTTGATAATAAAAATTAATTACACAATATTTATTAAAGAACGAGTTCTTTTGCAGATGTTTTTCTTTATTTACAATAATTCTTTTAAGACAAAGCATGTTTTGTTAATAATATTGTCAGCATCGGCCACAATGCAAGGTGGAACTAAAATAAATATTTCATCTTAAAACAGACATCGTATATTTTTTCGTAAGTTTAAAATAAAAAAAAACTCCTTGTCTTCAATTCTTCCATGGCTAACCATGTACAAATAATCTTTTGAGATTTTTCATTTTTTTTCGCTTCTTATATCTATAAGATCTGTAAATTTCTTAGAAAAATCCTTGAGCATAATTTAAACTTGACTTATCGGTTCGTCCGATACAGGTGTATCGTTGATAATAATACTAATTTGAGGCAAGGTTCGTTCGTGCCGTGAGACAGTAATATTAGAGACTTCGTCGCTATTCATGTTAACGTTCGACACAGGCGACGATAGTCGGAAATTCGCGTCGGTCGGTATAATAACTGGCAAGGCTGTGCGAGTCAATGTTTGAGCGAGAGTGTTAACATTGTTCAGTTCCAAACTTTCACTTGTCGCTCTGGGCCTGCTATAATAGTAAGACAGGCGTCTCGCTAGTAAACGCTTTTTTAAGCTCTCGAAAGAAACCTTGACGTGCCATCCATTTATCATGGCGAAAAATACTATGTTCATGAAGAAGAACCCAAGAGGAACGTACTCTAGCGATAAAGGACTGTTACTTGAAAGGGATATCACTAGCATGGCGACAGGACAGATCACCCTTAAAATGACAGTCACGACAAATCGCAGCGTAGATGTGCAGAGGAATAGCCAACTGTTTTTGCTTACGCCCAACAAGCGAAGCAGAGTGTTCAAATCGAAAACGAGCACACTCCCTTCGAAGAGCAAGCCAATCACTCCAGATATTGAGTTCTGTTTGTACACGATTAATACTGCGTACACCGTCGCTGTTACAAAATGATGTAAAAGGTTTATCCTGTAGAGTGGATGTTCTCTTCTCAGCAAGAAGTCCTGGCAAAATTTGTACACGTAGTTGCCGAGATAGACGGAAAAAATGACCAGTAAAGTCGAGGACGTGTTTCGAAGAGGCTTTGCAAAGGTGTCTTTCAAGGAAGTACAATACAGGCCACAGGAGAAAAGTACAATGGAGAATATGTGGTCTCTAAGCCTACAAAAAAGGATAACAAAAATAAGACATTCTTTGTTAATTTATTACATTGCGCAGATTCTAATTAAAACGTGTCTAGGTTCGAAACATAAATCGTTAGCAAAATATAATGAGGACAAAGGACCTCACAAAGACAAGGAAGTTGAAGAACGGGTAACAATATAATTTATCAGGCTAAACCAGTGGTTTCAGGCCGAACCGGTGTTTTTGCTCTTGGGCAAGACATTTTATTCCCACAATATGTGATGTACTGGGCTGGACTGAGAAGCAATAATATTCCCAGTCATTCCACGCTACAGTGACCATCTTTGTGTGTCACTTGACCTCGTTTCAGTATCACTGAAACCCTGTCGATGATGCTACCCCCTTCCCTGCGGACATCAATGCGCAGGGGTGCAGAAAACTAAAACGAGATAGGCTTAAGTTTAAGGCGATTTTGGTGTTGCCCGAAGTAGCTAGAACGTGGTGTAACGTATTATCAGACGGACTTACGGCTCCGGGCTTACGGCGCAACGTAAATTTACATTTGACAAAGAAAGTGAAAATATTATTATTTAAATTAAGACCACCCGCTGAATTTCCTAATTCTTTCTAAATTGTTTGTATTTCAGGTCAATCGAGTCTCGCTTGAAAGACACTTTTTATGTTAATACAGGGTTAAGACAGTGATTCGAAAATGAAAACATGCTTCGATACAATATACAATACGACACATGGGCTCTGTTATTTTAATCCTGAAAATCTAACCACGTGTACAGTTGAAACACTCGCTGAGTTTAAGAAGCCGGAAGCTGAAATGTGTAACTTTTGCAGATGTCACGCTGCGAGCGTTTTTGTGCGCCAGTTTTATCAAGTCAGTCCGACCCTCGCGTGTTATTTTTAGATTGCTAGAAAGTACTACACTATAAACAAATTATTTTAGAACATAGCAACCGGGAAACTTAAATAAATTATATAATTTAAAATCCTGGTTCGTTTCATACTGTAAAGCGTTTTCAGTGCATCGACAATTAGGTACAATATAGTATTGTTATTCCTTTTCAAAAACAGAGATGTTCGATTCTTCAGCGTAGAAATTTAAATTAGTTGCGTTGCTTTGCCCAGAAGTGAAATTTCTCCTATGCTTACGCTGTTCGGCTTTTGTTTCGAATCGCGACGTATTCTCAAATGAATGAAGGCACCCGTGGTTGATAGACACCCCAGATAAGAGAGACAATTCCAGCCGATTTCTTGGGTAATTATTTCGAACCACAACGTGCAATATCAGTAACAAATATATGAACGCGATCGTTGTTACCAAGTAAATGTAGTTACGAAGTCGGTCATTATATTTAGCAAGGTGTATTACGGTTTTATTTGCGGAACTTTAAAACAAGCGAGAAAGTGTGAATGTCATTATGTTTTATTTCAACCGCGGCCATACGCGTCGAAAGCCGCAACTTCGGCCGCAACCCGCAAAACGCAGAAAGTGAAACAA
Organism: Oculina patagonica; assembly: GCF_052425735.1. Taxonomy (NCBI): domain Eukaryota; kingdom Metazoa; phylum Cnidaria; class Anthozoa; order Scleractinia; family Oculinidae; genus Oculina; species Oculina patagonica. Next base: position 15,624,541 of record NC_135761.1, read on the forward strand.
CTGGACGAAAAAAAAATCAACCGAAAGTGACAATTGAGATGCGGTCATCTGGCGAAAGCGACACTTCTGGATATCTAAATATACTATATACTATTGAAGAATTGGAATATTACGGTAATTTTTTTAATAAAAATAATATTGCCCTTTTCGAATTTTTGCGAACAAAAAGAAGCTTGGCTTAACAATGTGATAGTAAAGCGCGCGCGATATGATGCAGGCGTGCGTGAAGACACGCGCGTTGTATGTTTTGAAATAGAAAATAGATTTCGCGGAAAAAGGAACTTGGAGAAAGGGTTTCGCTGAAAAGCTATAAAACTCACGAATCCTGTTAAAATGCTTCATTTAAGACATTTAATAGACTTTCAGTTGTTCTCGGAATAGATGATCGGACAATGTTGATAATAATAATAAAAGTTTAAACAAGTTCTCTTTCCTTATTAAATTCAAGCAGTACTTACAGTTTTCGGACGAGCCTTGGTTTTTCTTTGTAAAACTTGATGAGTCGTTTAGCGAGCTGGTTCTCTGACTTGGAGAAAGGGAACGCAACCACTGGAGCGAAGAAGAAAAACACTCCAGTTGAGAGATTGATTGTCAGAGAGAGGACCAGGGCACACACGATCCACGAAGACATGATCACCTCCAACTTGCATGGCCCGGAGACCCGTAGCCGTCCGTTATATGTAGCTCACGCTTCAGACCTCCAACCGATCTCTATAGCCGTTTACCTGCACGGAACTTGATGAAATCATACAGGAACTGGGAACTGCTAAAGTTCTGCAATCATTTTTCCCAGACAAAACATACAACTTAATCTTTGCGGTCAACGTCTCGTGCACAACCGAAAAGTGAAAGTGCTATCGCCTTTCTTTTTGGCCCTTATGGGAATTGAGCCGTTTCTGAGAAAAATATTTCTCTCGTTTGATATCACCGTTGTCAGTGCTCGGGTCTTTTAAAGCTTTAGCGCTCAAGCATTGCCGGCTCTCTGATAAATATATTCGTTTCAGCTCATTCAACTTCCTGGATGGTCATCAATGCATAAATCATGTAAATTATATTGTCAGATAATCAACCTTTTAAGGGTAGTATTATTGGCATGGCTTAGACGAGGTCATTGTGCATGGCCTGTACACCGGAAGTAAATTATTTTTCGGTGTTTTCATTTTTTCGTAGACCGCAGACCGCTTAGCTCTTGAGCACGATAAACGGGAAATTTGAAGCGTTATTTATAGCTCGCAAAACCATTCGTGCCAACTGTACGCTGTAAAGTATGAATCATCTTGAACATTGAATAGCGCGGAATTTTCAAAAACACGTTTTAGAAATCTATTCAAGGAAAGCATACAGATTGTAAAAGCAGTAAAACATCCGGTGTACTGAAAAAAAATATGACTCAATGTACTTTTCACCGGTGAAATCAGCAATAATTCGCTTGTCTCCTCGACGGGTTTCAGATGTTAGGTTAAGCGGATGTTGAACTGATCAGGATAGGGGAAGTTGAATGGGATTGGCTAAGTGTAGTAAACAAACTGAAACCCAACACAGATCTCCCGCCAATTTCTTTTCTTTTCGTTTTTTTTTTCAGTGTTCAAAAAAACTCTCGTGTTTTAGCGCAGCGATTTTAAAGATCGCAGCGACAAAACAGTTAGCAAGGACAAAAAAATTAAACAGACACATTTTTCGGTTGTCTTGCTCTGTAATAAACGTGTGTTGAATCACTAATATAAGAATATGTGTATTTGTACTTGTAGCATGAATATTAATGCGGATTCGTCACCGGAAAATTTTGTCGGCCAAGGACACGGTAGAAGCTCTCTAAAAATTGGCATTATTTACTCTTGTTCTTCAGTGTTATAATCGTTTATTTTTTTTAGTCCTGGTACAGTTTTAGTTTATTTTGTCTAATAATTTATAGCAACAGCATTTTATATTTTGTTCGACTGACTGGCACGTATTGTGCGGCAAACGATTTCCATATTTTCCTATTACTACACTTTAATATTCCAACTTCGTGTAGAAACCACATTAATTACATTTATATATATGCATTCATTCGGATTTGAACCTGTATAAATAATTGAGTGAAGGTTTGACGGGAGGTTCAAACTTCCTGTCTTATACAATGTAATAAATGACAATATAACAAGGGCACAGTCTTATTGGTTTAAAACACTTCTTCCCAACTCGACTACAATAGCAAACTTGGTCAAAAAGAAGACAAATCGACTCGAGTTACTGTGGGGTTATAATTAACGAAAGCAAGCTATTCGAAAACAAGTGTCAGTTTTCTTGGCTACTTCCCTTTTCGCTTTGATATCTTATACTTCTTCCTTGCTGTCATCGCTAAAAATTAAAAAAAAAGAAATACATTTATATATAAAGCAAAAACAGGAACAACAAAATATTGACTGAAAATCTAGTTAAATCTGGCTCACGCGATGGGAAGCAACAGGCGCGGTCATTATAAAACCGTACATTACTTGTAACATGAAACGAACAGAAGCGACAATTTTCTTTTTTAAAAAGATACAATTGTATTTTTATTTGTGAATTTTGCAGCTTTACAATCTAGATTTGGGCCATATTGTACGACTTTTACACAAGGCGAAAAAAAAAAAATATTCAGAAATCATTTTGTGGTATTTCAAGCTCCGTAGGTTTGAGACGGTTTCGTTGACATGAGAGCGAAAAAAAAAAGAAATATAAAAAATGAAAAGGAAAAGAGAGGAGCCGCGAGCATTCCGCTCGACGCTTCTTGGTTTCTGTTATTTTTGTTTTGGTGTAGATTTAAAAATACATCAGTATAACCATTTGCTAACTTAAACCGGCAAGACAGAGGGTTTGCGTCCGTAGAACATTTCATAACAAGTTGGTTATTTGTTCAAACGCGTGTAAATACAGTAGTGACGTACTGTTTACATAACTAAAGATGATGATTTTTAATGGCGAATTTTACTGCACCCTCAAGGTTTTAAAGCTAAATACACCGGCGCGAAAATAACACAAATACTATTAAGCCGTTACGTATCTCAAGTCGTGTCTTATTATAACTAGAGTTTGCTCGATAAAGAAAACTTCAGGAGCTCAAAGTGGCTAAACGATCTGGTAAAAGATCTTCAAAAGGATTTATACCTGGTTTTAGTTCCTTGGTTACTGCCCACACTATTTCTGCCACATCTCAAAACCCTTCCTTGTCACATTGGGTTTGATTGCGTACTTAAAACAGATATACTGTACCGTAAAATATTTCGGACGCTTAAAATTTCGGACGGTTTTATTTTTGGACACTTAATGTTTGTCCGAAATTAAAATCGTCCAAATTTGTTGGCAAGTAATGAAAAATCGTTTCGTGAAACGTGTTATTCGCTCCCACAGTAGTAAAGGGGGAACACAGACGACGTTCGAATAGTATCCCATGGTGCAATTCTCCGCGCACTCACGCAATATCGAAGTATGGCGGATTCCACCGTAAAATAACGCCGCTTTCCTACAGCACATTCGATTCCAGTCAAGGAAGAAAAATCATATCCTAATGCATGTCCGACCTAAAAAACGTCTGAATTATGCTCCTCACAAGTGTTCACTGACCCGCGACGAGGTCAAAAATCACGACCGGAAAAGCGCACTAAAAGGGTCCCGCAGCAAATGAAGGCCGAAACGAGAGACCAGAGACCCGCACAATGACCAGCGAGAGAGGCGACCAGCGCCGCGGCGGAATAGTGTTCAGCAACACGCCGTGAGCGCGCAAGCCATAAAAAGATAAAGTAATAGACAGAGGACCGAAATAAGCTCAAATAGTACACAGATGAAACAACGCCGAACGAGCCCGCCGGCTGGAAGCGGACGGACTAGAGATCGATAGAGAGTAAGAAGAAAGAAGAATTCGGATCAGACAGGACTTCTTTATTAACACTCCAGCAACAAATAATTCATTATAGCCGATTGACTGTCACAGGAGCGAGAGCTCTTCGACGTTCGTCAATTGTTCGATAACACTAACATGTATTTCTCGTATACTAGCGAAACACAGGTAAATCCCTTCAATGTGACACTGAAATCCTGAAACGCAGTGAACGTAGAATAAGTCGTTTCCCTCGAAAGCAGCAGTTTTGAATCAAAATAGTCCAAACGCATGGCGAACGCTTCTTCTCACTTCGCGAGAGGAACAATAGATTAGGTCACGTACGAGTGACACGAGACAGGAGCAAGAGGGAGGTGTGAGGCGGGAATCATAGAGCCATGTGCGTATGAGTGTATAGGCAGAGAAAATCTAAGTTCTGCGTAAGGGACTCTTTTTTGACATATTTGGGGTAAGTAAACCCCATATTTGGGTTGTATGTTCTCCCAACTGGTTCCCAGTCTCTCACTCCTGCTAGAGAGCAAATGAAAAATGGCGTCCACGCGGCTCGCTGTAAAATTTTCAATGTGGTCATTCATCCCTTTAATCATAGTTTTGCTTATTTAACGATAAATACACCTTAGAGAACAAATTGAAAGAGAATACCCTACAGAATCGACCGCGAAAAACGAACATCAAGGAAAGGAGAAATTTTCGATTTGGAGTCCTTTGATACGACGAAGAGAGAAGAAAAAAAAGCGGACTGTGACTAAATAGAGTGAAAGAGTATGCCGAAGTGGGAAATGTTTTTTAGTGTTGATTGTGATAGTAGTGACGATGATCAAATCAAATACGTAATATTTGGCACGCATTTGCTGGAGGAAAAATCATACAAAGCGACGCTACTAAAATACTGCATGTCATACACAAAGAAAGTAAAAGTGAGAAGTAAACGAAAAAATTGTCTACAAATAATCTTGACCTCAAGTTTATAATAAGTGGACAAAAAGAAAGACACTGATCGAGACTGAAATTGACCCGTGATTACTGTGAATGAAAATATAAAAAGGCATTAGAGTTGATTTTGGGATGAAAAGAAGTTCTGAAATGAAATCTTTTGTGAACGGAAACATTTTAACCATCGCGTGTTGTATTTACAAAACAGTGATAAACCTCATTTATTGCCTACATTTTGTGACATTTAACGTTGAAAAGAAAAAGATTGTCAAGAGTTATCAATCTGTCAATCCGTAGCCGCGTAGCAGACATTGTGTACGTTTTAGTGTGTTAAAGATGCGCGATCGGAGAATAGCGCGCTGGAAACTACGGGCCTACTACGAGGCTATCAAGCCTGTGTCATTTATGAACACCAGTAGCACTTTTTTGATATTACCTAAAATACAATTTACCATATTTTGGTCATTTAAATATAGTTCTATAAAAACCATTAAATACTGTTGAACAAAATGAGCTGCCGTTGGCACTTACCGAAAGGAATAGTATAAGATGAAAGAATGCACCATGGGATACTATTCGAACGTCGTCTGGGGGGAACACGAGCCGCAGGCGATGAATTTATCAACCATTTTATCAGGGAACAGAGTAATGACGTACTTATTATCTTTATCAAAATAAAAATACCTTATTATACGATGAGTTTAAGGTCCGTGCTGTTAGATACGGAACTTGTTATCAAGCGCGCGCGACAGTAAAAATTGACAGGCAAAAAATGTAACTTCGATACCAAGGTTATAATGGTAAAAGCCCTGGGTTTGACGTTAGAAAGCGGTTTCCTACAAAAGCAAGATGTTTGTCATTACAGTGATTAAAATTTATCAGTGTTTCTTCATCAGCCGTTTGGGTCGTCTGCGAACATAGGTGGTCAACACTGCTGCGATGAAGACTAAATTCATCAGTGCTGAAAAGTACCCCAGGATACATCCACATTACGGTTGTACTGCCTCTCGCCCCTCCCCCTCCCCCAAGGGGTACCGGTATTCCCATATATGGGCTATATGGAAAATGGTATGTGCCACGGGATAGGGTAGGGTTATCCTTTTTGCCCCTTTTGGCATTGTGATTCTTGGTCCTGAAAGAGGAGGGGGGGGGGGTGGGGATTAAAATCCCAATTCCCAGCATTCCCATCAGTGTTCAACACGAGTAAAATTCAGAGACAGCATACTGAGAATATTGTTTATTCCACAATATTGAAATCAGATTCCTGTGCTTGAAGGGAAACTTACAATTAAATACCTGTAATTACATGGTCATTCAACTGTGTTTCGTTACACTTTGTAACTATCCTTCGACAGACGCATACCAAGCAAATAATTTATTTGATTTTTGTTTGGTGGGATGTAAAGGCAAGTGACACGTCTTCTAAGTCACGCTTTACTCACATCCATTTTCTCTTCAAGCAAAAATCAGATAAAGAACAACTTGGTATGAGTCTGATCCACGGAAATCCAATATAGACTAGCAGGACAAGAAGAAGTCGGAAATTATTAGCATATAAAGGTCAAACAACAGACATTAATGCTCAACGAACTGGGGTTATAAACAATATACATTGTCGCTGGGCTAAAAAATTCACAACAGCACCTTTACAAAACACAAAAAATAATTTCACAAAAAAGTGTTCTGTCAGTCACTGTACATATAAACGGTCACTTCATGTTCATTTGGACTTGAATATCCAGAGTGGAAGTTGCTCTTTGTTCTTTATGCATCCAGTAAATTGTCTTTGTTGTATATCACCTTGCCTTTTCTATTACCAGCTTGTTATGTCTGTACATGTTCCCTAAAGAAACCTGCAATCACAATTTGTGTACATTAGATTAGAGTACTGACTCCTGTGCTGCATATGGCAATGCATAGTCAGTTGACCTCACCGCATGATGAAGACTAGTAGTATGCAGTGGGAGGTTTACAATCTACAGTGGAACTCCAATATAACAATCATCGATCTAACAATATTCCCGGTATAACAATGAATATTCTATGTCCTGGCGAAAGTTACAGTTTACTGTATGGGACAGAACCCTGATATAACGATCTTCGATATAACGATATTCCCAATAATTATAATGATGAGAATTTAGCTGACTGAACGTAAAATCTTCCCAGATATAACGATATTATCAGTACACAGTCACAATTTAAGCAAAATATTGAATTTAATCCAATAACATAACAGTAATCGAGTAATCTCTAATGTTCTGATAACAGCTTTATACGACGATCTGCAAAAATGATACTGTATTCTTTAGAAGCCTTTTTATCCAGTAAAAAGGTATATGTTAGGTTAACCTCGATATAACAATATTTTCGGTTATTTTACAGCCATATCATCATATCGGGAATTTCGATATAACGATTCCTCAAAATAACGACATAATTTTACTGCTCCCTTGGCATATAATTATATGGGGGGTTCCAATGTACATCCAAGGAAACTACTGTACATGTATCATTGTAATACTGGTAAAATAAAAAAAATAACATGGGAAATGTGGCACTAGTTGGAGAGGAAGTGAGATTATGGGGGGGGGGGGGGGTGTATTGTATTGGGTAGTCATTCAACACAGGCTACATGTATGTGCACCAAATACTGTATCCCTCCTTTAAATAAAGTGCTTTTTAAAATAAGTGAACCCTTATAGCTGTCAAATTGGAAATGCAAACCCAGTTCTCAACTAAAAAGCAAAAAGAATGTATGATCTGTAAGAGAAGGTTCCATTAGGTTACACAATACCTTCAGAGGGCTACTTTTGCAAAATTTTTTTACTTTTTTACTTCAAATCTAACATTTCCCCCAAAATAAAGGTAAAATCTTAAAACGCACGCGAGTTATTTCGAAAAAAAGATTTTTAAAATAAAAGTTAATAACACAGTTAGGTGTCATAATCCTCAGGGCGTTGACTTCCCGGCGACGTTTTTGCGTGAAAGAGCCTCATTTTGGAGAACCTCATTAGCATTTTTTGTTTACATGTGATTTTCCTTCTCTCACATTCTAGATATTTTTTATTCGGTTCATTGCTCTTCGTTTCTCATTATTGACTAAAAAGAAGTCGTGAAAAAAGTTAACAATAATTATAGAGAAAACTCCTTGGATAGCGAAAATATCGAAGCCGAGACCTAAGAAGAAGACAAAAGCGGAATGTTGGTCGATGTGCGGGCGGGAGATCCTTCGAACAAATCGAACTACCCGTTGCTACTTCACTTTCTGTACTCTTCCCCCAGCACATTTTTCTTGGTTTTTCCATTTCTCTCGCACGCTGAAGTTCAACAAGGAGAATAAACGTGACTGTCACACTATTATTGTCTTAAACTCCCGCGAAGATCGTTTCGCTCCCTGTGAACGGTAGAGGTGCCATCATTTCATTGATCGACGGCATATCCTGTTGACATATTGACAATTTGGCCAGAACATTTGCAAAGCATCGAAGAACAAAAGTGTGTCGGGATTTCCTTTATTTTGGATATTTTTCTTGTGACAGCCGTGGACGCAACAGGGTCGGCAAATTATCCGATACTTAAACAAACACTTTGAGAGATTGATCCTTGCTGATTAACACTGTGCAGTTCTTTTGCAGTAGTGGTTGTGTTTGATACCTGATTAATTTGGCGGAATGACACTCGGTCTTTTTCTCTTTACCGGTTTCTTACTTCTCAAGAATGGCTCTGCCAAACATCGGATATTTTTTTCGAATTCCACAGTTTTTTACCTTTCTATTGATATATAGATTGTGGTAGTTAACTTAAAAACAACGCACATACGAATTTTTTTCAGAAGGACACCTGCGAAGCTATCGTGTAACCTTAAGCTGGATAAATTATGGAGGTCGACAAGAGAAATATGAAACTATTAAAATGACTGTGGACCTTTAATGAAAGAAACACAGTAAATGCTGATACTGAGTGTCTGAAATAACATATTTTATTCATTAAATGAATACTGAAGGAGAAAAAGCAGTTAAAAAACTAGCAGTTAAAAAACAACGTAAAGAAAATTTTCAGCTTACTATGTAATAAATCCATACCTGTCTTTTCATGATTTCTAAACTATCCTCTGCTTTTTTGACTAAAGTCTTGACTTTTTCCGGATCTGATATATCTTTGTTTTCCCTGAAAGCATCTTTTATTCTCCTTGTAGCATACATCCTGCAACAGCGAGATAAAAAAAAAATACTTGAATGGTTATCTGATAGTCAGTACTTACAAACACTAATACTAAATTACATATACAAAGCAAAGCAAATGCATGACGATTTTGCAATCAAACATTTATCAGCATAATTTGGGGGGCTCAGGTGCTGAAAATATCACGAGCACAGCGTAAAATTGGTTTGTCTAGATATTCTGTCTCGTGAGTGAGTTCAAACATCTTAGAAACTTCCTTGGAAGACTTCGCAAAACTTTGTTTATCTTCGGAAAGGTTCGAAAATGATCGGAAAAGTTCGTATGGCCTTCAAACAACAATTGGAGAATCTTCAGAATTCTTTGGTCGAGCTCAGAAAACAAAAAGTTGCTAGAATGAAAAAAATGCTCCAAATATGAAAACCTGCCGAGTATTTTTAAGACAGTCTTAGCCCTCCCACATTCCAAAACGCTCTACTGCCTCTGATCAGGCTGACACAAAATGGTAAGTGTGGGTGGACATTTACTTTGCACGCTTTGCAGACCTGCATCACAACAATCCAAACTAGGCTCCTGTTCTACCTCCTGAATGTTGATAATCTTTGCACATGCTGAACAACACAATTAAAAGATAGTTTCCTTTTTGCCATTCAATGTATTCATTACTTTTTTCACCAGTTATTAAAATTATAAGCATCTTCGATTGCACGCGACGGTGACGTAACCTCCCCCAAAAATTGCACGCGATATTTGAATTTGAAGCGTATTCAAACTTGAGGAAGAAAAACGATCGACGTTCATAATCGAGTCTTATTTACCTCAATACTAATATGTAAGGTTCTAGAAACATGGCAAGATATTCTGTTTAAGTACTGATTACGTAAAAAAGTCTATAAGCAAGTCTTATTTGTCATGTTTGGGCAACCTGATATGCACACAATTTTGTCATAATAACGGGTAAATTGTTCATTTTAAATTAACAGAATAATAGGCAACACATACCTGTAGTTATAACTGGTAAATGATTTTCCAACTCGTAGCATTTGACGGTAAAGTTGCAAGATTTCTCGACTGGACGCCATGTTGAACAGCGCCATGTGGGAAATAGCTGACGCATGCTTTGTCGATTGTTTTGCTCGTGGGCTCAAGCTCTTGGAATTCTATCGATTTCAACACCTTTGAACTGACTTTGAACTTCATTCAGACGATCCGGATCGGCAATCAACCGTAATCATGACTCAGTTATTTTTCTAGCACATTATGACAGCGGCCATCTTCTTTTCCAGAGTCTAAGCGATGGCACGGAACAGCATTTTATGGCTCTGGTTATTTATACCGTTGGCTTTCTTTGTTCGCACGAGGTAAGAATTTTTACTGCCTGTTTACACTTTCGATTCGGTGTCTTCCCACGTGATTTGGGGCTCCTGAATCGACCTTTTACTTCCGCTTAGCACCCTTGATTTCTTTTGAAACTCATGCATCCATGCAGCTTATCTTTGCTGTAGGTCAAATCTTGCTTTTGCAGCATCTCTCTTTCTCGATTCACCACTTTGATTCGTACGTGTAACATGATACCTCGCGGAATAGCGCGCAAAACACTGTCGAGCCTGCACAAAATTTTCTTTCGGTTTCGCTTTGCGCAGTAGTTCTGGAATTTGTGGTGATACATCAAGGCAATATGCTATACATGTAGTTGATGACTTATTATCACCTTTCTTCTTTTATTAAATGTCAGTCTAGAGTCAGTGCCACTAGCTCAAGTACGGTACATATTAAATAATTCAAACCTGCGTGGCCCCAGAATTTTGGTTCATAAAATTGTATTCTACGTTTTTAAGAGCTATTAGTTAAGGTTGAGCAAGATATCGTGATTTGTTATTGGCAAGCAGTCAATTTTTGCGAGGGTGAATAGGGTTGCGGATCATCTGATTTTCTGAAAAATATTGCTCAGATTTTGAATTGAATCAATAACTTCTGCAGATTTGCAGATCCTAGCCAACTGTAACAGATTTTGGATTTTGCAAAAGTTTTGCATATATTCTGTGGAAGCTTGCAGATTCATTGTAGCGGATCGGCAAATTGACATTTATACCACTATTCAACCCCCACAAAACAATATCTGATGTTGTGACGTGAAGAAGGCAAACATTTAATCTGCGAGACAATGACAAATCACAACATTTTGCGAAACCATCTGTTTCAGTGATTGCTTTATTATCTGACCATGCTAGTGAGCTTGTTTTTTTACACCTTTTTACAACTTGTTAAAAGATTAGTGTCAGGGGCTTGCTGCTCTGTTTGTCTTTACGCTCACAGAAGTGGTCAGTAATGCACACAAGCTGAATATTGTGTTTTGCAATGGCACATGACGCAGAGATTATTTTTTTGCCTTGGCTGTGACTGGGCTGATTACTGGGTGTAAATTAAAAGTATTGCATGATCAGACTAATTTCATTCTAAATGCTTCCTTTTGTAGTGAACAATTTGAAGATCCTTTGCAAAGACACATCTTTGATAATGATCATGAAAAACATGACTTGAGTGATGCGGTAAGAAAAATAGACTAAAATAAAACATTACTTTATTGAAATTAGTTTGTCTGAAACTTTTACTGCTGTGCCTCATCGTAAAAAAACTAATAATAAAATAAATTAGCATATTTGCTCTGTCTGGGACTCCTTTGAGGTTACAAAATGTCTTTTGAAAAGGGGTTGTCTGACATCTTGCAACCTACAGCCTGAAGAAGAATTGTAAAACTATTTGAAATGTCGCCTTTTAAAAAACATTTTGTAACCTCAAAGAAGTCCTGTCAAAACACACACCAAAATTATTCTTACTAATGAGTATTTATTTCACTTTAAACAAATTTTAACAAATGTTTAATTTGATCATCATCAATTAATATTTTACTTCACTTGTTTCAGGAAATTGAAGAAATTCTTTTGAAATATGATAAGAATGGTGATGGAGAATTATCAGCTGAGGAAATGTCAAAGTATTTCCGAGATGCTATGGTATGTTCCCGCAGGAGACATTCCTTGGATCTTACCTAGGTGTCTGCTTATAGGGGGTTAACAACTTTATTGTACCATGATAATGGATAGGGGGTATGGGGCACCAAAGAGGGAATGTTTGGATAGCCATACCATACCCAGCAGAAGGCCTGACAATAAACACATTACAGGAGAATGGTGATATTTTTTGAGGCCCTGCCAGGGGGGGGGAGGGGGGGAGAGATTCTCGTGTCACTTGTCTAAATTTAAAAATGTCCCATGTTGCTGTTTTATCGCTCTTCATGTCGCTGTCGGTTATTAAATTGAATCAAAATTGCCTGTCCTTGTCGGAATTTAAGTTTTTCCATAAGGGTTGTTGTTTGTCACGGTTTTATTTTATGTGCTGTTGCTACTTTTTGGGCCATGTCACTTGTTGGAATTTACCCTGGCAGGGCCTCTTTTTTGCCAAGAGTGTAAATGAACTGCTGGGAATCATAAGTCTTTAAAAAATCTTTGTAGAAGGCTGGAAATAAGATATCTGTTCAGCACAATCTAAAACTGTTGGAAACGTTGCACATGATTTTCGAAAAGTTTGTCAAACTCTCTGTTTGACAGGGTAGGCTTCATCTCTTCACAGTGCACGTGTGCCATTCAAGAAGTGTTGATAAAAATTATTATAAGAGTTGTGATCTGCTCCTATGTTGTCAATGACTTTGCTCATTTTTTTTGTCATTTGCTAGGCTGCCTTGAAGGGTGAAAATAGTGATGATAAGCCAGATGAAAAACCAGGAAAAGGTTCAACTAAGAAAAGGAGTGCAAAACAGAAATCTCAGACAAAAACAAAGCCATCAGCTGCCAATGGCTCCACATGGAGTGGAAAGCAGATTGTTGGAGGTCTCTTAGGAATCCTTTGTTTAATTATAGTGTTTGCGGCAGTAGTACAGTGGAGAAATGGCACAGCCAACCATGCAGGTGTGAATATAGATATTTTTATGTTACATTTTTTCTTATGCTTGACCCTATTCAACGGCATGGCAAAATGATGAAATGGCTCTAATTTTCATCCCAGTTTGCTTGCAGTTAGCTTTCATTTGTTGGTTGGGATATTTTATAGTATTTCCTTAACCAACAAATAAAAGCTAACCGCAAGCAAACTAGTGCCATTCTGTCATTCTGCTATTCCGTTAAATACCCTTACTCTCCTCAGCATACACTCAAATTGTTAGAGATATTTGCTTATATTTAAAGACCAATTTTTTATGTATATGTTGTGGTTCAATTTTATATTTGGTTTAAAATTTTTCAAACCAGCTTGATTTTTATTTTTCATTGTCTTATGTTAATTATCATAATCTGCATGAAACAAAGGGAAATGAAAATCAAACTGGTTTCAAAAATTTTAAACCATAGATAAATTAAACCACAACATATATCCACAACAGGTGTCGATGTTGAGGATGTCCGTGCTGCACGTTTACGAAAACTGGCCTCAGAGCAACACATTTCCAGTGCTGAGAATTCACCATTAAAACATAGAAATGAAAGGACTCCAGTGAACAAGTCAACAGTAGCATCCAGTGACAAACAAACTGTTAGAAGAAGATTAAATGACAAAAGTGAAGTGTGGAAAGGTAACACGGGGGAGGCGGGAGCCTCTGGAACTGGCAAAAGATCGGACAAATCAAGACTTTTAAATCCAAGTATAAAGCAGACAGATGATTGTAAACCTAAGTTGTTTAATGTAACTGCGAGAACACTTGCTGCTACTGAGGTTGCAGCTGCCTCAGTTAGGGCTACTACCTCCGAGAAGTGTCCAGTTACTACAGCAATTGAAGTAAACAGCGTACCAAGAATGGCTGTAGCTGATAATTTGGATGTGATAGACGCAGCAGATGTTCAAAAGGAATTGTCTACAACATCATCCCGGAAGCCCACAGGTATAACATCATAGATGTACATGCATTCTTTAACAATTTATGGCCCTCTGAGAGATAGTCGTGTAGTCAAACCACAGCTAACAGACCCTCCACCCCATAGGCAGACACTCCCTGAAAGCAGACATTGATTTGTGGTCCTAGTCACATACAAACACTACATTAAGTTAAACATTCCATAAGTGGACACCTCTCCAGTGTGGAGACTTTCTCAGGTCCCAAGGGTGTCTGCTTATGGGAGACTGGACTGTACACCAGTGTTTTGTCGTGAGCCCAGGTGGTCTGAATTTTAAGGCCCTCCTGATAACGAACAAGCTACATGTATGTGAAAAATGCTGATGTTCTTTTGATATAATTATCTAAGAAACATTTAAAATATGTTAGATTTCTGATGTAATACCAAAAAGTACAATAAGTATAGTCATGTAGTTATTGTCTCACTAATACATGTTCTATTGATATTTGTTTTAGTCACCAAACAAGAAAAGTTACAGGTTAGGACTGCAGCTTGAATGTCAATGTATTTAGCACTGCTGTGCTTACTGCAGACACTAAACAAACAAACAGATAACTATTGTAAATAAACAGAAACTTGTTTAAACCCAACTGATGGGAAGCTTTCCAGTTAGCTGTTTACATAGTGTGGGGGAGCTTCCTGGCGGGGGCAACTGCCCCTGCTATGTACGGCCCTGACCATTAGGTCGCACTCACCTCCTAATTTAAAAACAGATATTGCTGAAAGCTGAGTTATTGCACATTTAATTTGTATATGTGATAACCTTCTTAAAACCAGGGAGTGACATAATGAACCTAATGGCTATCCAAGTGCCAGCAGAGTCTTTAATGTGCGAGGCAGAGAGGCGTGCGAGGCAAGGCAGTGAGGCATGCAAGGCAGAAATCTCTACTTCCAATAAAAAGGCTAACCGTAAGCTACCAAAGCTAACTGTAGGCTAATCGGAGTGCTATTTCAGCTATTTGTGACTGGAGTGACTTTAAGGATGACTGAAGTGCTATTTATTTTAGGCTAACCGAAATGTATCACACGGCTCGCTACCTCGCACTTTGTGATGACCTAGCCAGCAAGTTACAGTGGTCCTAAGACACTCGAGAGTCTTGTTTTTAAACATTTTTTTATCGAAAGAGAAGTACATTAAAGTGTAATGAAATTTGATTGCACAAATAATCTGTAAAGGAGCATTTTTGTTGCTGCTATTCATATTAGACATTTGCTTTATATTTGTTGTCAGGACCTTCCATATGAAGACGTGGTAAAGGAAGTGTTGATGCAGGTTCTGGAATGTTCTTTTGTAAGTGGATGAGTCAGTCTTTTTAGAGTTCAGTCTCTAGGTTTTCCCTTTGAAATATTGTTTGAGATTATGTGTAAATCCTCAATCTTTAGCAGAATACAGGATAAAAAGTTTTGAATGGCTTACATTGATGAATTTCAAAATCTTTTAATCTGTTTAACCTTACCTACCATCTAAGTGTGATTCAAGGGCCTGCAAGTGGTTCAAAGAAAGCAGATTTGTAAGGGCAATTTAAAGCATACAAGCCTACATGTTTGAGGAAGAGACATGTTCAAAGATTTTTTATTAGTGACTTTGAGAAGCAATTATTTATTGCTATAAATAACAGCTACATGTATGCATTATAAAAGAGTTACCCTCTACGTTTTATTCACATTGCAGGAATATCAAGTTTCCAAGAGGGATGTCCTTCCACTTATCAAGGTGTGAAAAATTATTAAAGGGTGGCAGCAGTATAGTATGTGTAGTGTACAGAATCCAAGTCCACAGGGCTAATTTGAAGGCTTAAAAGTACATGTACATCAGCCTTGTTTTATTTTAACTGAAACATGCTTTTATTATTTTTTTTTTTAGGCTGGGAAAGAAAAGGGGCAAGCAATTTTGCAGATTGAAGCATCTGAATTACCTGTCAATAGTGAAGAGTTAAACAAGGTAGGAATAGTGACTGACAAGAGCTATTTTACAAATGATTTGAGTGGATATTTATTTATTGAAAAGATAACTATTATTAATATCTACTTTTTTCCTTTTTATTTAGAAGCTAGAAAAGCTCCTTGCAAAAAGGATCTACAGAGAAGTGGTAAGCTCTTTTTAATATTGCATTGTATTGGTTATGATTTATCTAAGAAAAGAAGAGCAAGAAAAAGGAAACAAGGTATAGGCAAAATTAAATTAAAGAAGAAACAAGGAGAGGAATTAATTATCCCTTTTACAGTATAATAGGAACGAAATGCAGGTGAAATTGAAGGTTGGGTGGAATAAAACAGGAAGGGAAAAGGTTGAAATGTGGGAAGAGAAAATTGATGGAAGGGAGGGAAAAGAAGTGAAGTTAGGAATTGAAGGAGGAAGAAATGCAAGTAAAAGAACGAAAAGAAAAAAGAAACAAGGGAGAAAGGGGAGGAAAAAGTAAAAGAACGAAGGAAGAAAGCAAAAAGAAAGCAAGCAAGCAAGAAAGAAAGAAAAAAAGAAAGAAAGAACAAAAGAAAGAAAGGAAAAAAGAAAGAAAGAAGAAAGCAAAGGGATGGGAAGTGAAAGGGAGCAACAAAGAGTGGAAGAAGTTGAATTATCTGTGTATTCTGTTTTGTAGGATCCAATGAAGTTTGCAATTCTGTGCTTTGACCGTTGTTCCCAGCTGCCAGGAAAGAAGTTCAACACAATTCAAGATGGAGGAAAGATTTGGAAAGAAGTGACTTCAGCTGTTATGGAGCCGTGTGTAAATACAGTTCTTAAACATCTTATCCATGGTGAGTTTTTCACCTTGATTGTATTGTGACATTTGATTCATGTACAGTATAAAATGTCGAGCAAAACAATGAGCAGGAGTAAATGGGGCCTAAACCATTCCACTGAGGCTGTATATCTAAAATAAAATAATGTGCCTTGCCCAAGAAAACAACACAGTGATCTGGTCAGGACTTGATCTGGAGTCCAGTGCACAAACCATTTGGCCCTTGTGCCTCCAGAATACTCAATATAATACAGGACTTTTTGAGGGAATAATCAGTGGTCAAGTTCAAGAGTATAAATGGACACAATGCTGAAACTCAATTAGCCATGTTCAACGAGCAGGGATGGGAAGAGAGCTGGCCGCAGAAGGATCCAGTAACTCAACCAATTGAGAGTTACAGTCACTCTCGTTTAGCGGACACGCTCGGGGCTTCGTTTAGCGTCCGTTAAAGCGAGAGCCTATAGCGGGAGTCATTTTCAGTCAAACCCCGCCGGGAACCTGGATTTGTCCGTTAGCGAGCGTCCGAATAGCGGGGTGTCCGCAAGGCGAGAGTTGATTATTGTTTAAACGCAAAGGCATGCAACTCTAAAATCGTTAAAATAAGAAAGCTTAGTATGGCTGGATGGACAGCTGTCCCTCCAATCCATACTAAGCTCTCTAGCAATTTCTAAAAGGGAACCATACCTATGCGTTTAAACCAATAACTCTCATTTGGTTGAGTTACTATTTTGGATGCCTTCAGATGACGGGCTCAGTTTTTCAGTGCAATCGATATTGAATATTCGTACCCAGTCCCCTGCTCGTTTTGAACATGGCTAATTGCTGTAATACATTCCTTTCTATACACCTTGTAGGCTCACTTAATGCTAATACAAATTATTAGTCCTTGCAAAAAGGAGCTGCAAGTCAATGAATCTGCCCATGGGCTTACTTCCCACTTTTAACACATTCCTATTGTTGTTGGGGTTTTCTGTGATAAGGGTATTTTAATAAAATCATGTTTGTTGTAGTAGATTGCAGCGCCCCTTGCAATACATGTCTTTATTTCTGATTGTTTGCAGCTGCAGCCAGTCCTACTGGAGTTGAAGATGACTTGTGGTCTGATTTTGTCCAATCAGGCCAATCTGAAGTATGTGTGTAGACTTTTTGTGTATTGGTTTCTGTGTAACAAATACAGTACCATTAAACTGGCAAAAAAACTAAACCTAAGTTGTTCAGAAAAAACGTTGCTGAAAAAGATGGAATTCTTACAGTCAGACAGCATGATTTTAATGTTATACATGTGTCGCTGATCATTTTGTTTGTTGTTTACACATGACCTGCTCATGCCAAGACGTTAAATTCTTTGCTGTTGTTAGGGTCCATCTCAGTTTTTTCTGGCGAGTGTTGGAGGCTGGTCATGTGACGGTATAACAGTGAGTGCTGATCTTCTTAGCAGACTGCTGGAAAAAGGCAAACAGGATCCAGAAGTAAAAGAAACTTTTGTTGAAATGGTAAGGAAGTTAATGTATGTATTAATTAAAATTAGATTTATTTTAATTTATGTTTTTCTAATCAAGATCCAAAGTTTTTCAATCCTACATTGTCCATTTTAATGTGGTGACTGTGTTGTTTCTTGGTTCTTAGGTAACTGTTGGCGGAAGACAAGTTGTCCGAGTTAAAAGGTATTGTCAATAATTGAGGGCATCACTCATATGACAGCCATTTTAAATAAATGACATTCAATGCACAATGCATGCACAAGCGATGATGTTCCACAAGGGGGTCTTAGAATACTGAGGAAATTTGTCAAAATCTTAGCGTCAACAAAAGTAGCTGACACCTTGTGCTTGAAAAGGCTGTTATCCAACTGCAGCTTACATTTTTTAAACATTACAAGCAATGTTAGTGACTGCATATATACAGTGGCCCTGTGTATTAAAAGAATTAAGAAATTTCTGTCTACTAAATCTAATAGATCTCATAAATATAATAAGTCTCTTTCGTTTATACATTGTAGTGCCTTTCTAACTGCACAGGAGTACTTTGCTTTTGCGTTCTATGTGGTTGATTTTGTTGAACCTGTAAAGTTATTATTTCCCTTCATTAGGTTAGACGAGATAACACTGGAATGCAAGTGTATTTTCAGAGGGCTGGAAACTCTTCTTTCTCAGGTAAATATGACCAGTAGTCGTCTTATATAAGATAGGGTGCTACCTTAAAGCAGTGAACATTGTCTGGGACTGATATAACATAGATTTTTTCTAA
Source organism: Oculina patagonica (assembly GCF_052425735.1). NCBI lineage: Eukaryota > Metazoa > Cnidaria > Anthozoa > Scleractinia > Oculinidae > Oculina > Oculina patagonica. Next base: position 15,643,443 of record NC_135761.1, read on the forward strand.
CAGTTTATAACACCAAAATAAAGTATTTTTCAGTGAACAATTTTTTTTCAGAGGTTTTTTATCTCTAATTCTCATTTTTGAGGAGTAACCGCTCAGCTATTAACATCCCTCTGCACTTGGCATGTATGACATGCTGGGCTAAATATTTCCGGGCCACTCAGTCAATAAGCTCATATTATATTATTATTTCTTTTGTTTTAGCCTACCATGGCAGAATTTCTGGCTGAAGCCCTTGAACGAGAATTGGACAGTGGAATAAAAGAACTGGTAATAATTTAAGAGAACAATCAGTTGTTCAATGCTGAACTTAAAATTTCTATTTCAGTTTTGAAGCAGAAATTGAGCAATGAACATGTTCCTTCTGCAGGGTGTTTTCTTCCAACATAAGTCGTTGTTCTCCTCATTCCTGTCAACGTCTACAATTGAGGTAAAGAAAGACAAGAAGTCTCGTTCTGTGGCTATCTTCCTTGAGATGCCACACTTCCCTCAGCCATTTCGCAGTGATGCTGATCAACTCCAGGTACAGTTAGTCTTGTTTGGGTCACCACATGATGTAAATTACTGCATAATGGCTGTGGACCAGACAAAGGATAGGCCCAGTTACAGTCATGATGCCACACCCTGTAAGCTGCAAACCAGCAAGTAAAGCAGGCCCAAATGAATCCCCCCTCCAGCTTGTAACTTGTGGCTTTGTTGCCCACATGAAGCCTATAAGGGTGTGTTTGTTTGGGACAATCTGGATAAGGATCAATAAACAGTCAGATCAGTGGGATTGTGGTACATCAAAGGAACTGATGAATCTACTCTGGGCAAGGATGCATCAGTTCTTTCGATGCAACTTGATCTCACTGATCTCGGATCATTGATCCTGTGCTGGATGATCCCAAAGAAATGCACCCTAAAGGCCTGGCTAAGCTAGGAAACATTGTAACAGTTGCGGACACAAATGTTTCCCAGTTTTGCCACACGGGAAACATATGTTGTAGAAACAAATTTCACTTTGCAGAAACAAAAAATGTTTCTGCCTCAAGACAAAAACATTTTTGCTTCCCAGACACAAATTTTGCTCCAGAAACATATGTTGCCCAGTTTAGCCACCAAATTAGAAGCAGTGTTGACTAGTTTATGTGCATGTGTGACACATTGTTTCCTAGTTTAGCCACTCGGGCAGCAAAACATTCTTGCTTCCCGCTAATTTATCCACCTAGGAAACATGACAAAGAACAATGTTTCCTAGTTTAACCTGGCCTTAAGAGTCCACTCAAAGGATTCTATCCGTCACATCTGGTATCAAATACTTAATTGATTGATCTTATCTGACCTAAATGGTAGACATTTCACATGTTGGGTAGCAGAGAAGGGACGAAAAAGCAGTTCACCTAATGGTGCTGCAGGACACTTCACATCTCTCTGCATGAGTTCAACAGTTGCTAAATTGATTCTTGTTCATTGACCAACTCTACCAAAGTTGAATGATATATTAATGAAGTGTTTCTTTTTAAATTGTTTAGTCTCAAATCATGGATGGCATTCATGGCTGTCAGAATGTTGTTTACAAGGCACTTGTGAAGCTGTTGAAATCCAATGCCAAGGATAGGTAAGGCACGATGTCAGTACATGTCCTTTTGTTACCAAGCCCCTGAGGCTCAAAATGCATGGTGACGATAAGCCTGGGAATGAGATGGATATGAGAATGGATACGAGAGAGACTTGTCATGTTCTTACAGCATTTTGGTTGCAAAACAACACATGGAACATTAAGCTGTGTATATATCCACTACAGTAATATCCTATCAAGGCGTGGCATTGGTTGTTTTTTTAAACAAACTTTTGTTCCAGTTTTGTGACTTCTGTGTTAAATCAGGATCACAAATTGAACGCCAGGCTTTTGTTAAGTACATTGTATACATTTTATATAGTCGTTTAGAAGTTTATTTATTCTGTGTGAAGGAGGAATAGATGTACAGGTTCATGTTTTTTTACTGACATGTTTGAGAGTGTTGTATTCCATCTTTTTATTTTTTTTATTACTGTAACTAGTGTATCTTAAAAGATATAGCAATCAAGATGACAGCTGATTACTGCATGTTACAAGTTTAACTTTCTGTTTGAGTTAAATATTTTGTTTTTCCTGTAGTGCACTAGCGTGGTTAGCCGGTGTTGTGTCACTCAATGATCTCAGATTGTCACCAAATATGCCTGGAGATAATTTTGGAGGAACAGTGGCTGGTGATGGTAAGTTAAAAATATTATCATAGTTCAAAGTTGTAAAACGAAATTTGTTTTTGTCTCTGCGACACTTGTAAAACTGTGTCTTTGTCTAGCTGTCCATCTGTCAACCTGTCTGTACATCTGTGGTGAATCGTCCTGGGCTGCAGTATGCTTTTCTGTTGGTCTGTTTGGAGTACCAAGTTACCATGTTGTCAGCTTGGGTTGCCTTTGGCGACAGTCGCTTATCCAGGAAAAATGATGGCCGTTTCCCGATAACAGAAGCACCGAAAGCGCGGACCTCCAGGTCCGGGAACATGCTCCCCCGACAAAAAAAAAAAAAGATTTTGACTCCCTAAAGTGCCATTTCCGGGTATTTTCGGACAGGATGAAAGCAAATTATTTGTTTTTTGGATGTTTAGACTTGGAAATTTTCTTTAACGTAATAAACACTAAACTGAGTATTTATTTGTAATAAAAAATTTGACCGTTTTCCGTAAAACGGTGGAAACTGGTTTGTGCACATAGGGCAGATAGGGGGAACGTTGAAAAAATTGAAGGAAATGGTCCCAGTGAAGCTGGGATCATAGAGTACAGTCGAAGCTATCTTAACGGACAATCTCGTAAGCAAACAGCTCTACTTACGGCCGCGTTGTTTGAAACTCTGTTTAAATTCCTATACAAACTCTGTATTTTTACTTTCTCGTAAGCGGACATTCCCGTAAGCGGCCGTGGACACTTTCACAGATTACGACTTTAACTTTTTCTTTGTTTTTAAGCTTCCGTTAGCGGACACCCCAATGAAAATCCTTTTAACAACCTCTGTATCTTGGTTTTTTCAATCAACTTCACGTCGCCGTTTGTCACAAGGATTTTTACAGGACCTTACAGTAATTACAGTACCATATTTCAGTGCTTGTTTTGACTTCATCCCTGTCCGTCCGGTTATTGTTAGCTGGGCGAGCTACCGTAAGCGGCCGATCTATCCGCTACACCTCTAGTGGCCGCTTACGAGAACCATTCTCGTAAGCGGCCAGCTCCAGTTACGGACACTTTTTTCGCGTCCTGAGGGTGTCTGCTTACGAGAGCTTCGACTGTATAGGCTTTTTTTATTTGGGGGGTGGGGGGGGGGAGTGGAGTGAGGATGGCTTTGGAAAGGATGGTTGGGCTGTCAATTTTAATGTGGCTTGTTTCCCCTTTACTTTTCAGGTTTCATGCTTAACCTTTGCACTGTAGCCCTTCAACTTTGTGATTCCTTCCTGCTGTCGAAAGGAAAAGGAAAATACAAACAGATAGAAGCACGATACTGCACATCTAAAGGCTGTCGGCTGAGGTTCGATAATGAACGAACAATGGGCGGTGGAAATATTATTGGTAAGCCAAAATATTGAAATGTTGCGTTTTTTAGAAGTTCTTGGCCGAATGTCGTCCAGCAACAAGTGGTTTGAAAGCTATAGAAATGATAGAATGGAATATAGCGACTAGAAACAATAGACAAAACATGCATAGCAAAAAGTGGCATCCTCTCGTAAGCATTCGTTTTTTGTTAATATAGATGAAGAACGTTGATTTCGGAAAAGCTTGAAAGTACTCTTCTCTTCCCTTTTTTCAACGTTTTTTCCCCTTTGTTTTTGTTTTTGTATCCATGCAAGAGTAGCGCAAGTGTAAGCATGTAAACGAGTATGTAGATATAGTACTTATGTAAGTAAAGTAAATGTATGGAATTGTGTATGTGTGTAATTGAACTCAATTAAATGAAAAAACAACAACAACAACAAGTGGTTTTATAAGTGAGTAAGTAAGCATGTAAGCATGCTCTCTAATGGCTCGGCGATCAGCGAGGAACATTAGAGAGATCTGTAAAAGCTTGCCAGCTGTGTCTTGTTTTTAAAATGTCTTTTTGTGATCAATGATGTGGTTTATTTATCAGCATTTTTCAAGTTGGTAACGCCAACATGGTGTAATATTTGGATATTCGTGTGCATATCTAAGTATACTTAACATTAATTTATTTTACTTGTTTGTATGCAGGTACGGAAAACGAGGAGAAAACCGATTTACGTAGTTTGCTGTTTCCTTCTGGGGAACTGAAAGGTAACCGATTGTTCTTACTGACTGTAATGTTAGCTCCTCGATTTTGTTGGTGCATTATCAGTTAGTTCAAATTCGAAGTTCATGTTTTTTTTTTTTACTTTACTGCTGTCAGCTGCTTCAAAGGTGATTTGGACCCTTATTTTTCAGCAAATTGTCACAACGCCCATATATGGTCAGGAAGTCCTTATTATTCGTCGTCTGTACTTAACAGATATCATGCGATATGCATAGGTTCCCAAGGTTCGGCCAGTCTTGCAAAGTGCTGCATAACCACAGCTTTTCTAGCTGTAACAATGCGTTTCACTGAAAATTTGTTGAATAACAAAACAATTATCCGGCTCAGTCTTGGGGAATATCGTCTGGTTTTAGCCAACTCGGCCTATAGCTTCGTCGGCTGAGTATCAGGCGATATTCAGCGATATTTCTCAGGATAATTGTAAAATTATTTGCTATAAAAATAGCATGATATTGTATTGTATGGTTTGGACTCATTCGGACAAACTTCATCTATAAAGTAGTTTTTTATGGCGCATTTTTAATTACTGTAGCACTTAGCAATGTATGATGTACACTTCTTGTTTTTAGGTCAGTTTAAGCTGATGACAGAGATGTTTCACATCACTCACAGCGCTCTGCACGTTGGACTTACCACAACCATTCAACGTTACAACAAAATAAATAGGTCAGACATGTTCCATGTTCTTTCTGTCTGGGAAACAAGTTTTTCTTACAGTTGCAATCCAGTTTCGTGTCTTACGAAGACTTGTTGCTAAGAAACATGGGGAGACGAGTTGACGTGACCATTTTCCGATTGCCCATGCTCTTCTGATTGGTCAATAAGAATCGAAAACTCTTCCTGTTGTTCACGAAGATTTTCCGAAAACGGGCCTTGTTTTTCCGACTGTTTGTACACTGAAGTTGTTCTTATGAAGGTGATTCACGCCTTCCTCTTTCTCTCTGCTTATACGTTTTTCAACTTTCAGGTATTACGCAAGAATGTCTGAAATGAAACAAGGCACTCCTGAAGAAGCGGAAGTGAGAAAACAGCTCGTGGTGAGTTTCGATACAGGGTAAAAAAGGGGAAGGGAATGGTGGTTCCAGCACTGGTAAGTTGCGTTCTTGGGCAATGCACTTTACTTTCACGGTATCTCTTTCCACCCAGGCGGGGGTAGATATGTGTACTCAGAGTAACAAAAACGCCGAGGTATTAAGGATATGTTACACGAAGCAATTTTCTTTTGGTTCACAATGACACTCCAGGTATCGGAACTCGGGAGCCAGTATTATAACATTGGAATTGTTCTGGACGCACTAAAATTTATTCTAATTACTAGATGTGTTTTTGAATAAAGCGCTTTTGTGTTTACGAATGCGTTTGTGCAGGGATTAGGTCTCTGAAATGGTTACAGGTTGTGACTCAAAATTAAGACCCCGGTTACGCAAACAATTTTTCTATATGTCATGTTAATGCACTTTTTGTTTGCACATTTTTTTGTAGCTGTTTATACTTCAGTGGAATACGTGTCTGCACGACACGCACTTTATGACGCTATGTTCAGAGTTTTACATCACAAGCGCCGCTTGGCTTCTTCATCTTCTAGACAGTTGTGCTGCTGAAAATAAGGTAAGGCATGGCCTAGTAAGCTGTTTATGAATACATCCGAACCTGCACTGACGGCCAGTTCTATACAAAGACCATGATTTTTCGTCCCGACTGTGCTTGCTGATTTCCCTTTCATTGGTAACCAAGCTTTTTGGAATGGACGATGCAATATCTGTTCTAGTTTAAGCCTGGACAAGATCGAAACTTTGCTCTGATTATTAGATGAAATTAGTCCTACGATCCACGTCACATTTCTTGGGATACTTGCCAGTCAACTCTCTCTAAGACGGACACCTTCGGGACCGGCCGCAGCTGTCCGTCTTAGAGAGGTGTCCGTCTTGTAGAGAGTCGAGGAAACATGACACCAGTAATTTTGAGATAATAAAGCTAAACCTATGCACAATAAATACTCGTCTGTTTTGAGTGTGTTGAAAGTCGCTTTCTTTAACAAAACCTACAAACAGGGACAACAATAATTTCAGAAAATTGTATCGTTTGTTCATTACAATCGATAATTCACTGCTTCACATAAGCAGAGAAGCTTCATTGTTTTGGTTAGTAAGCTTGGTATGCGCGTATCCTTAGGGCGCTGACAAACTTTGCTTTATCAATATGAAGATTGGAAGTAATTTCACGAATAAAACATGATAAAAAACACTTCTTAAGTGTCCGTTGATGATTTCAAAGTGTCCGTTGTCCGTCTTAGAGAGGTGTCCGTCTTATAGGGAGTTTAGTTACAGTAAAATGACTGAAAAACGGCAGGGACCATCCCCAGGTGTCCGTCTTATGGAGGTGTCCGTCTTATAGAGGTGTCCGTTAAGAGAGAGTTGACTGTACTTGCCGTTTTTACACGTGAAACAGGGCAAAAAAATAGCAATTACCCCCCCTGTCCCATTACAATGTTATGTACCTTGAAAAAACAATGCCTCCATTGTTGTCTATTTTGCAACATTAGTTTTGGGGAACGGGGGTTCTCCAATTCTGAGAATTCGTAACAGAATGTCACGTTACAGTTGTTAAAATGATAGTCCCAAGAAATTATGGCGTGGATTGTAGATAAGGCAATTATTAGACCTAAGTTTGATTCACGCTTAGGTTAGGGATAGGGAAAAGGTCAGCTATTATAGAGGTGACAGTTAAAGAAAGGCAATTTATATAACAAAAATCTTCGGAGGTTTGGCGGATTAACGTGGTTGTGTAGTGGTAAAGGAGGGATGTTAGCAGGCCAAAGGTTTCAGATCCGATCCTGGGTGGTGACATGCATTTTTCTCAGTAGAATAAAATTTGGATGATAGCAAAAAAAGTGGCGCTAAAATGGCTTCGACCGTTGACGAGAGGAAAATGTACTGCGCCGTCCCATACACAGACTGACAGTTGAAACCTCTCTTCATCATCCAGTTAATTCTGCCCATAGGGTGGCGTTTTAGAGAGGTTCAGTTGTATTACATTTGCGTCATAAATATGTATTTGTTGTAATTTTAATTGATTGATGTTGGAAAATTTCATTTACATTAAAGTTAATGTTGATTTCAGGATTTATCTGAAAACGAAATCCGGGCCAAACAGCGGGAAATATTCGCGAATATACCCGAGTTCTACGTCAAAGACATGTGTTCCTGGTTCAGCTTTGCCGCTATACACAAGCCCTGTGCACTAAAGGGATTGGATGTAAGTAGAATTCCTTCAACAATTGTCCCTTTGGCAAATCGTTCTTGAAATACCCGAGGAGATTTTCCTTAGTAATTTTAAGGAAATTTTTCGAACTACATCTTTTTCGAGCCTTTAAGTACAAAATTTTGTTTAATGAAGTTTTAGCTCGAGTAAGGTGCAGGCATTTTTATTTGTTGCACAAATGATCCATATAGGAGAACAATTTCCGTTTTTTAAAATTTTCCTTTTTTTGTTTTTCATTTTACTTTTGTATTATTGATGTCCACTTTCTCGCTTTCTCGACGTCTAATTGTGCATTTTATAATATTGTTCGTGTTACAGATCTGTGTTTTCGTTGATTGTTGTTGTGCTCTGATTGAGCGCAGAGACCTGATGCCTGGACCTGTGGCAGCCACTAGAATCGTATCAGCACTGTTGTCATTTGCTGAAATATGTTCCAGAAATAAAAGGTACTTTAAAAGTCAGTAGACGAAGACAAATCAAGTCACGAGTGGGATAGCCCACATAGAGCTCTCACGATGGTTAATCGTGTAGTGTTTGGAACCGAAAAAACTCGAACTCTTGGGATGTTCGATTAACTTTGAAATTCCTAAACAGCATCGCGCTCGTAATTTATACTGATTTCCTAAGGTTTTGTCGGTTTCAGATCTCTTACTAGCTGACCACGTTTTGGCTGTGAGAGCCTCCTTTAATATTTAAGATATGCCGAAACCAAATTCATGAATCAAAATGGCAAAGATAGATTGTAAAGGGTAAAGTTGTTTTGTGTCTTCGTTTTCGACGATTATTTATCAGGGTTGCATGTTTGTTGACAGGAAAAACAAATTGTTGGAGGCAACAACGTGGGGAAGGTAAGGAACTGATTTAATATTAACTTTATTTGGTACTTGTTAATTTACTTATTATCTCATTGCTTGTAACTTGCAATATCTTGTCTTCGTACACATTTCGCGCAAAATTGAGGTTGAATTTTTGAACAACAAAGTCGATCAGCTTCAGTGACTACTTTTACTAACGATTATACGAAAAGAGTCTCATTATAGTTACATTATGTTCACAATGATATTGCTTATGATTTTCAGTGGCATCGAAGGTGACCTGTTGGCCTGCGTATCTATGTGCCCAGCGGTCAGAGATAAACTCGGCCCAGCTCTAATTCATACGTACTCCTCGGTCGACATTGTGGAGGGCCTGGACGTGGACAAAGAAGAGTTTGACAAATTTTCTGCCAGGTATGAACGACATTGCCTCCCATAAAACGGCAAGTGCATTTTTTTCTATACACTAGCAAGGAATATGTTGCTTTAAGCACAGACTGCAATTATTTTTTATAGATTTGTAGAGAATTTCTGATGTACACTGAAAGATGCGATGCTTCGTAGCTCTCGCTGTGTCGCATTTGAGGGCTATTGATATCAAGTGTAGTTGTCGACCTACATTTATTCTAAAATAATCATTCTTTTCATGACCTTTTTGTTTTGGATTGGGGAGGTGTAATAAAGTAGGAGCTTATTAGAAAGAAGGGGTGTATAGAATTATTTTTCATCAACTAGCTTAGGTAGGAAACTGTTAGTTGTTTATTTTTGTTTTAAAATGTCGACGTCCGCGTCCATACAGAGAAGGAACTTACCAGAAAAAATGGGTATTATAAGAGAGGAGTAGATGGGTTGGGAGGCACGGGGGGGGGGGGGGATGCTTGACAGAAGGTCTTCTACTGTTGTCTCCAACGTTACCCCTATTTCATCAGATTTGCGCTGAAATCAGCTCTGTTGATAATAGACTTCGCAAGATGAAAACTGTCATAGGATATATGCACACTCATGTTCATCTAGTTAATTCTGTTTTAGGTTCGAGATTATTAAGTTGTTGGAAATCCTGTGGAACAGACCGGACTGTTTGCCTTCAATTTTGGGAGAATGTGGACAAGAGAGTTTCCAGGTAAGTCAATCAACAAATGGGTTCCTATAGAAGATAACACTTTTTGGGGAAAGGTAAAGAATCCGATCCAATCACGGCTCCAAACACCTACGGACCTTCCGAGACTCTCCCTCTCTGGTACTTTCTCTTGGCGCCAAATGTTAACTCGTCTATCTCCACGGTCTTTCCTATGCCCCCGATCTTAATTCCAGCATTCAGGATCTTGTTAGAACAGATTGTTCTCAGCTTACTCAGCGTCCGGACAACGGTAGGCTTTGAAAGCCCGCTCGGTATTGTGTCGGCCGATGAGTCAGTAGTGTGTCTGTGGTGTGTCGGCCGACGTGTTGACCGACGCGTTGTTTGGATCGGATTCTTTACCTTCCCCACTTTTTGTTGAAAGAGGTGATTTGTGGAAAGATTCGTAAAGAAGATTTACAAACGTTCTTGGTTTTTTTCAGTCATTCCTAGGTTGTGTGCTAGACACCCTTCTGTTTGTGCTAAAAGATGGTTTGCTGCGAATTACGAATGTGAAGAAAGTACAGTGTGCCAAGCAATGTGGTAAGGACCATAATTGCACAATACGGGAGTGTACGATGCTGACTGAGGTAGAGACGGGACAGACAGACAGACAGACAGACTTGTAAGCAATGCGGCAAGGAGCTGTTTTGCATAATACACGAGTGTAGGTAGCTGACTGAGGTAGTGAGGTAGAGAGGGGACAGACAGACAGACAGACAGACAATGCGGCAAGGAGCTGTTTGCACAACACATGAGTGTAGGTAGCTGACTGAGGTAGAGAGGGGACAGACAGACAGACAGACAGACAGACAGAAAGACAGATAGAGACAGACAGACAGACAGACAGACAGACAGACAGACAGACAATGCGGCAAGGAGCTGTTTGCATAATACACGAGTGTAGGTAGCTGACTGAGGTAGAGAGGGGACAGGCAGACAGACAGATAGACAGAGACAGACAGACAGACAGACAGACAAACAGACAGACAGACAGACAATGTGGCAAGGAGCTGTTTGCACAATGCACGAGTGTAGGTAGCTGACTGAGGTAGAGAGGGGGCAGACAGACAGACAGACAGACAGACCGACTGACTGACTGACTGACTGAGGGCATCACATATTTGTTATCTCTTTTCGTATAGCTAGTCAAAAACCTACAATTGTAGTCTTTGCCTGAAATAAGACATATAATTGCCCCCCAAAAAAACTCAAATTTTGCACTGAAAAACTGAACATCTGATTGTGTTTTCTTTATCGAAAGAATAGCTACTGAAAATAAACTGAATGAGAGCTGCGTTTATGAATTGCAAATGCTGTGGTTTCTAATGTTGCATATTCAGAATAAACATAGCATTTTAGCCAATCCGGGTGCTCTCAGGTTTCAAACTCTTGTATAATATACCTTATACTATGTACCACTAGTCAATAATCAGTCAACTTTATGCATTAGTTTTCCCTTTTTTCTGAACAGATGAAAAGTGGAAAGAACTGAGTCTAGAACAGCGCAAAGAAAAGGAACAGTTTTTAAAGGGTGAAGAACAGGCCTCTCAATCCCACATGTACATGGTATGAAAATTATAATTTTAAAGTTAGGAAGGCTTAAAATGTCCAGGCACTGGAGTGACCCAAAACACATCATAATCTTTGGCTTGTTTGAATTTCAGGCAAATGCAACGCTGGCACTTCTGGAGAAAATCACACAAGAAGAAAAAGTGGCTCGCTGCTTCTCACGTTCTCCGCTGTCAATCAGAGCTGCAGCAGCGGTATGTCTTTCAGTCTTTGGATTGTACTTGTAGGGTGGGGTGGGGGAGGCCCAAGGGGAGAGAGGAAGTGTCACCTTTTGTTTGTCATCAATTAAGAGCGAAATTCTTTGAATGCTAACGTTATGACGAAGGCGCAAAGTTTAAATTATTAGCTGCTTGATAAGAAAAAACTGTGGAATTTGCTTCTTCAATAAAGAATTATTGTTTTTCAGTTTCACAACACTGAATTTGCTTTTAATTTTTACTTTCAGATAATCGGATTTTTGGATCAATTGTGCGGCCGTAAATCTGTGGATTTGAAAGTCCAGAACATGGAAAAGTAAGATTATTTAATGATAAGATAAAATGTTCATTTGTCACGAGCGTGGGACAAAGAAAAAATCTGAGTCCCCGACAGGATTCGAACCCATTACCGGTTAGGCGCTCTAACTACTGAGCTACGGAGAGACTCTTGGTGAGCTAGACCACGTACTGGGATCATATGTGACATGCGTCGTGGATACTACTGGATCGGATATCCAAAGCATTCTATGTGTAATATACTTATAACAGTAGTTGATGAGCGCGTTGATACCACAATAGTCGGTCAAAACATGTTTTGGTACATGTATGTTTAAATAAACCACTTTGCTTCTTCAAAAATCAAAATGTTTTGTATTTTTTTGCTTTTATTTTAAGGTATTCATTTGATCCACGTGACCTGCTAGTTAAAATTTTAACAGTGTTAGTGCGCATGTCCAATGCCAGCGAAGACAGAGAGTTTGTTAAGTGCCTCGCCGCTAACCCAGACTACAGCAGGCTCAGCGTGGAAAGAGCGTTGCAAGTTGTTCAGCGGGAGAATCTCGCCCCAGATCACATGGTTCAAGATTTGAGAAGTCTTATGCAAGAGGTGAGAGTTGTTCTGGTGTTATTCAAAGTGAGGAAACTTAAGTAGCTGCAAAAACAGTCCGGAAAAAAATCTGAGGCAAACAGGGGATTGGAAATACACGAAATTTACTGGTTTTTATATGGGTGGCACAGCGTATCAAAGTATATCACACAAAACTACAGCTCAATAGCTTTTATTTGAATGGCCACACCGCAGAGATAAGGCAAAGACGTAAAAAGTTGGAATCACATTGTGCAGCACAAGAAACCATACTTCATAAAAGTACTGCTCAATTGAGCACACTCGGGTTTATGCACAGACTTTAAACTTAGAACCACCTTGCACACTTATAGCACCACAAAAAGTGCTGCTAGCACAGTAGCTTCCAATTGAATGGTTACACTCTAGGCTTTCATCTTCAAACTAAAACGTTAGGTCCACCTTTTACAGCCTAACATAAAAGGCGCTAAGACAGTTGATTTTTAGATGCTTATTTATCTTGTTCTTCCCAGGTTAGCACATTATTAGCACAAGACGAAGATCACCCCTCCCCTGATGAGGACGAATCAGACGTAGACGAGACTGAACTTCCCCCGCTAGTAGAAGTGTCTGAGGAGGGTGGCGAGGAGGCGGGTTCATCGGAACCGTGTGACGCGAAGCAGGCAGATCAAGCTTACATTGATGCTCTGGAACCCATCAAGTTTGACACTGCAGAGCTTGTGGTAGGAAAATAATTGAAGAATATAATTGATAAGATTGACGATAACAGAGTAGAACTATGAAATAAGAACTTGCAAGTATCAGTCAACAACTAGTTTCTTTGACCGAGACATGAAGATTGGAATATTTCATCTCCTGGTCAACTTGTTTCTTTGGTCGAATCGCCGATTTCAGGCTTGGTTACATGGTGAAATTTCTAACTAAATTTCCTCATATTACTTTTGTGCCGTTGAACCATTAATTGCCTAAGGCCCCTTCTAATAACATTTATGCGTTGTTCAGTGGCCAGGTTGTAACAGAAACACTTTTATTTAAGACTACTGGAGATGAGCTGGAAGCTCAATGGAAACCAACAAAACAGTGTACATTGTAGAGCTGCTATGATTATCAGCTGGAAGCTGTAGACAATAGTGACGATAGATCCCCGAGATACCCATGTCAAAATATTCACTACTGATTTTTAAAAAATTATAGTTTTGGAAACAAATTGTAACTGAAAGCGTTTTCCTTATTTCAGGAATGTCATGCCTTTCGCTGCCGTGCCAGTCAGCCTATATGTCCCAGGTAACTAGAGAAGTCACTCTCAACACATCGAATTATCATCTATTTGTTATCATTTTTACATTTCTTCTTTCTGATTTTAGATCTGGTAAAGTGAAGGCTCTTATGCGAGAAGCAACTCAACTGAAAAATAATCTTCCGATATATCCAAATGCTTCCATCCTTGTCAGACAGGTTAGAATGTTTTCTATAGTATGGTTTTCTTAAGAGAGCTATTTCCCAGTTTGGTGCCCTGTTTGAAGAATGTAAGTGGAAAAGAAAAGAGTCTAGACTTCAATAAGTTGTCTACCCAAACACGAACCCTAAATAAACTGGAGGCCCGGTTGTTCAAACGACGAATAACGCTATCCAGCGGATAACGTAGTTGGTTTTGTTAACACTTACATGTACTCACTGGACAGTGATTTTTCCAGTGGATAGTGTTATCCACCATCTTTTGATCAACCGTGAATGAGCACATTGTAACAAATATTTTTTTTTACAATTTTAGTCAATTTCTTCAGATCTCAGTGTGTCAGTTATTTGGGTTGGATATGGATATTTTAACCCATGCCATACAGAATTCGGCTAATTGGACGCTGGACGTTCTGCGGTTATCAAGGCGTTTTAGGCACAGTGATCCCTCGCTATAATGTGTCCTTTGTTACATTATTAGAGAAAAGCTCCCCCCAGTAAAACCTTAACTTACAATTGCGATAACTAATTGTCAACAGGATCGTATTAATGTGATTTGTGCAAATTTCTTTTAAAAGACAGGCAGTGGAGTGCTAATGTTGCATTTTATTTCATCGTCCATGCAGGATGAAAACCGTATGGACTTTGTCCGTGCACTTATTACCGGCACGGTCGATACGCCGTACAGTCGGGGCTGCTTTGTGTTCGATGTCTACTTTCCGTCCTCATATCCTGTTGATCCACCATTGGTGAAAATTATCACCACTGGTAACGGTACTGTGAGGTAAGATACGGTGATTTATTTTACAGTAGAATTCAATAAGAGCAAACAGGTTGGTTATTTTTTCGGTCAATCAGGCGCAAAACCAAAACCAATCAATGATTTGGAAATTGGGCCACGTGACCTTTTCCGCGCTTGCCACTGGTTGAAGCTTTTAGCTAAGAGTTCTGATTGGTTCATCGTATTTTATATGTTTGTTGTGATTGGACAGATGTCATTACTTGGACTCCTATGAATGCCTCAATTGACGTATCTTTATGGTAGATTGTATTAGTGGCTGACTTCTCTTTGCGTTGTCTTGGGCGGTACCAGAATTCGCCCATTTTCACTCAATTTGTAAAGTGCCGTCACAAGGTTGGTTTTTTTTTCGCGCCAAAATGGCGGAAATGAGTGATCGATTTCAAAAGTGACAGTGCCCTTGCTTTCGTGATGCCATGAAGGTTCCATTTCATAAAGTTTGGCTTTTCAACAAGATTGATACTTGGAGTATCAGCTCAGCAATGTTTGTGACTTATCTGTTTGGGGTTAAGACAATTGTTTTTATTTATTTCCAGGTTCAACCCGAATCTATATGCAGACGGCAAGGTAATCCTGAGGTTGATTTGGCCTTACTTTTCCACTTTGTCTGACTTTCCCGTTTCTCTCCTGTGGTGTGTTGAATATTCCCTTGCAGTCGTTCACGAACTCAACACGTTCATATTTTCAGGTTTGTTTGAGTTTGCTGGGGACTTTCCATGGTAGAGATTCAAGTGAAAAATGGGATCCGAAGAAGTCTTCGCTTTACCAGGTTTGTGCTTGTTGAAATTACATTATTAATAAAAGATATGTCGAATATGGAACAGTTCTTGTGGTTTGTCTGTAAAGAACACTTGCGAGCTAAGTCGATAAGTTTTCAAAAAGTTCTAAACGGTCAAGCGCCCATGACGGTCGAAATTGGTAAAACACGTCACGTTGTCACGGCGTGACGGATACGTGACAGGTCCGTGACTGAATTGTAACACTCTTGTCGCAATCTGGATACGTTGTGTTAGTTATGAAGTATTATGAATCAAACCGTGGGATCAGTACTTTATACTGCTGTGTGTTTGCGCAGTCATACGCAAGTGGTAAAGCAGTCTCTTGTTCCTGTATCCACAGGTTTTGGTGTCAATTCAAAGCATGATGTTCACTCCTGATCCTTGTTTTAACGAGCCTGGTTATGAAGGTATCAAAGGAACAGACGAGGGAGATGTAAGTAACATGCAATATTATTACATAGCTGGAATGTTTTCTCCAACAGTGCGCACTCTCATTGGCTACTTCGAGGTCATATCTAACAATAAAACTGTTTCCAGGCAAAAGTCTCTGAGCGGGCAATATTGCAAAACTATAACAGTGCACTGTGGGAGGCGCGGTGACCTAACGGTTAGAGGGCCGGACTCTAGATCGAGCGGTCCGAGTTCGAGCCCCAGCCGGCGTCACTTGTGTTGTGTTCTTGGGCAAGACACTTTACTCTCATAGTGCCTCTCTCCACCCAGGTGTATAAATGGGGACCGGCGACATAATGCTTGGGGGGAACCCTGCAATGGACTAGCATCCCATTCAGGGGGGAGTAGAAATATTCCTAACCGCTTAATGCTACGGAAACCGGGATAAGCTCCGGCAGTGTGGGCCGCTTGGCTCGTGGCTTCTCCTTCCTCTTCCTTCGGGTTTTATTCGCGAGGGGGTTAGAGAAAAAAATATAACAGTGCACTGTTACCAGTGAATGTTGACCGTCGACCGCTGTTCTTCTAAGTCTTCGCTGTACTATATACAAATCACTTAATAACTGGTCCTTGAGAACCCAGCTAGTTCGGAAACCATTGAGATTCTGGGGTAACGAAATTAACGGTTTCCTTCGAGACCAGTCATAATATCAAATTTTCAACAGGAAGCACTGTCCATTATACTTTGCTTACTAGGCTTGCCAACTGGAACAGTAGCAACATGTTCACAAGGATGGGTTGAGATAGCACTTTCAATCGATTTCAGTGAATTACCCGGTACTGCGTTTTCTAACCAACGTTCCTCATTGAACCAGTAATTGTGTACCGCTCTTGCGTTTTTATTGTTCGGTAAATTCATTGTTGTCTATTGTTTGGATCAAAGAGATTCTCGTTCAGTCAAGTCGTTTCATTGCTTGGAATTTGCAAACGTGTTAGAACTAACTTGCCTTTGCTCTTTTTCGACAGACTCTGTGCAAAGAATACAACGCAAAACTCAGGCTGCATACGATACGTCACGCCATGGTCGGACAGTTACGGGAACCAACACCGGGTCAGTTTGCTTGTTTTATTATCAAAGCTGTATTTTCTTCCAGCCAAGAGGCGATAAACATTGGTTTCCATACAACTTAGCCAGCGAATGCGAGGAATGCGCAGATGCACGTCGAGTAAAACTATTCCTACTTTCTACTTCCTTTGAATGGACAGCTATTCTAATTGAATTTATGTCGTCAAATTTTAAGTTCATATAGAGTTGTTTAGTACCCCAATCTTGACCAAACGGAATGGGGCAATTTTGCCCTCCTCCTGGAGAACGATTAAGGAAAAACATGTCTGTTTTTATGGCAGTAAAAGTGTTTTAACTTTAAGTTTGTTCATCTGTCTTTACTGCAATTTTTCTCTGACTCTCCAGGATTTGAAGAAGCGATTCGCGCTCACTTCCGTCTTCAAAGGGAGGCCGTTTTGAAGCAGTGCGCCGAGTGGCTCGCGGAATGCGCAGACGCTGAAGAAGAACGACGCATGCGCAAGGCTGTCGACACGCTGAAAAATGAACTCGACAAGTTGTAGGGGAAAGGAGGAAATACTACGGATTTAAAGGGCACGCCATGTGACCTTTTTGCTATCCAAGATCGATGAACACCACGTTAAATAATTGTTTCCGTTATTTTGGCAGAAACTGACACCCAGAACGCCGGCGGTTTGCCTAGCGGTGCTGGCCATTCTTACAGCTCTGAGTATTGTCTCATTTTGTTCTTATTCATCGAGATGTCGAGGTTCGGACTTGGCAACTTTTTATTATGTTGCGTTGCGTTCTTGAACAAGAAATTTTATCACCTTCCTTCACTCAGTGTTAAAAAGGGTAACATGTAAAGTATTCTGGAGGAGGGGGCTCAAAATGGACTTACGTGCGATCCAGGAGGAGTAGCGATACTCGAACTCGCTTCAGCAATGCTATGAAAAACAAAGTAAGCACCGGCTGATTTGCCTGTTGTTATTGTTTTTTTTTTCTTTTGAAATCTGCTTTCACTCGAAATATTACAAAACCTGATCGTGGTGTAAATATTTTAGTCAGGTGTAGTTTATTTTGAATTACATTGCTTAAAAAGCACAATTGGGATGGGATGATTATATTTAGCGAGATGTTTATGTTTGTAAAAAAAAAGCTAGTGATCTCGAATAAAATTCGGTTGATGGGGATTTTGAACGTGTTGTTTTCATTGTTTAACTAAACGGGCAACATTTTTTGTTTCCTGTCGCGTAAAAATGTTGCATTTTGCAAATAGTCGTATAGATATGTTGAATGTTGAGGCAACATCAGGAAGGCTTTTCAAGAAAGTGTTGCCCGTATTGTTTGATCTTCCCGCGCCCGATCGAGAACTCGACCGACGCAGGAGGTGGGGTAAGGTAAATATTAAAAACGGTTTGGTAGGATTGGGTACATACACAACTAGTAATAACAATTTGAATAATTTCTTCACTATTTGAATAATTTCTTCACTATTAAAATTATTGTTAGAATAAAAAGTAAAATGTGCCATAGCAAGAGAGAAGTAATAAACGCACGATGAAAAGACGCACTTTTGTCTCACACCCTGGGACCGTAGTGGACTCTGCACACATTCAAAGTCATTAGTTTCTAAAAGAACTATTGGGCTGCGTCAACGAAAGGGTAAACCACATGTTTTATTAACTTGTCATTACAAGAACTAGTGATATTAAGTTGTGTTAGTAGGTTTGGTCTGTATTTCGTTCGTTTTCCATAAGATCAGATAGCAATGCCGTTTGGAACACGCTCAGGCAGAAGATATGGATACGGCACAACAAGTTTGGCGTTCCGTGCTTTGATCTCTGCCGAGATTCCTTTCAGTTTCTTCTGGAAGTTCGAAATGACGGACTTGGCGGCTTCTTCAATAAACAGATCTTCTGGGTAATCGCCGATGAATTTCTGTCGATAAAAAATTATAATAAGAATGATAATGTTAAATCATGTTGCTAAACGTGGTCATCGACACAGACTACATTTAGTTTGGCACCATAAAATTGCTAAAAAACTAAATAAATAAACGAAAAGTTATCATTGACACACAAAAATTTATCTCGTTCCCAAATCTCTTGTGGAGAACGAGATTACAATAAAACAGCATTGTTTTATAAAAACAATATACACTTAATCGTTTTACCAATTTTAAAATCGGTAAACGCGTATGCACAGCAAACTCGAAGCTTTTTGCAGTAGGTTACAGAACTGGGCTAAATGAACTACCTTTCTGTTATAAGACGGAAAGAGAAAACCGCGGCAAATAAATCTGTTGCAACCAGCTTTTCCTCAAAACAAGAAGCTTCAAGGAGAATTAAACAGCGCGTCATTTTTTAAGCTGTTCTTTTGCTTAAAGAAATTGAATGTGAACAGCTTCTCCGCTTGAAAAATTTTGTGTGCGTGACATTTGCCACGTTTTACACGTCACAATACCACTTACGATCTTATATCGGTTTTCCAGATTAGTCTCCTTCTTTTCATGTCCTTGTTATAGGGAACATCCGATTTGTTACTTAAAACCAGGAGAAAAAATTAAATTTAAGTTCCCCTTTCTTTTATATTTTGTATTAACCCTTTCTAACTTTCCAGGTGTATTTTGTTTTTTGATCACACGGCGATTTTTTTGACCGGTTTTGAAAACTGCGTACATTTTCGAAACGTTACTCTACTTCACTTACTTCTTCATCAAGAACTTTGGCCAAGTAGGATACGGGGTGAGTGTCCAACAGAAACGTATCTTTGAGCGTTTAAAGAACCGACCCTACCCTAGGCAGCTTAAACAATCTATTTTTGTGAATAACACACTAGAACGCAGCCTAGTACCCAGGCGTTCCCTTCCCGCTTCTCGATTTGGCGCGAAATTTCGTGACGTCACCGAATGACACGGCACGCCAACCCGTTCCCAGGCCCTTACGTGGACCTCGCGCTCGCCCGAGATAGGAGGAGAACGCCTAGGGACTAGGCTGACTAGAACGTACCTCGTCAGCGTAAAGACGGGTCAGATTGTATACAGAAGCAACAGCGATCGTGGTTTGGTGCTTGTTAGCCATGCATTTCATGAGGTCCGCCATTTTCACAACGCCCTTCTTCTTCGGTGGTGGCTGACGCATGAGAGCAGGAGAATTAGGATTAAAGCCGTACACATCCAACTGGGAGAAGTTAACCGCTGCGTGCTGGCAGGCGACGGTGAAGATGATGGCGGTCAGAAAGTCGTACAGCTGGCCGCAGCTAGTGAAGGATGTAGGGACGCCGTGGTTTGTATGGCCTGTCAAGTTGGGATAGCCGTTGTTATATAAGTCACGAACCCAGTTCTGCAGCTCGTAGTCCTGAAAACGACAGCGGAAACAACGCTAATTAAACTTGAAAGAAGACAGAGAAAACAGGAGGATTAACAATGGTTGCTGTCACCTATTTTTGTCATACCCTTTTTTTGTTCCTAGCCAAAACAAAAAAATCAAAATATGCTGCCACGGAGAACGAGACTTCGCTTACCAAACTCGTATTTTTTTTTTTTTCAAGCTTCTTTTAAATTTAAATTATATGTCTTTTAATTATTTATTTTATCCTTTCCCTATTCATTTTTTTTTTATATATTTTTTTTTTTCTTCCACAAAAAAAAAAACCCTATAAAATCCCTCTTCTTGTGTAGTTGGTTTTAATGATTTTTAAAGCGAATTTTTCGAATTTAAATTTTGGGTTTTTTGTGTGTTATGAGTGAATATCTGGAATACCTTCTTCACGTCATCATCGGCGTGATAGTAAACAGACATGATCTCCTTGACGAATGCCTCAATGGCCGCCCATAGTTTTAACGCGTCCTCACGGTAATGAAAGTTTGGCAGCTTTTCTGCATCATCAACTCCTCTCTCCTTTAAAACCTGAGGCAAGTTGTACGAGGCCCAGGTGCTGCTGTTCTTATAATATTTCTTCATCAAAGCAATATGTCCTGTTTTAACAAAATGCAAACAAATATGTGACCCTGGATTGCTGAAACTACTCGAGAAAAACAAAGGCTAGCTTGATAATCTACCCTTGAGTCACCCTTTGTATGGAATTTTTGTTACCTCCACCGCCGACAGTCAAATTCCTATCAGCTATTCCCCCATCGGGGAGCAGAATATCTCTGCCCAGAGTGTTGATGGCAAGAACTCCTCGGATGTGAGGAGACAACAGCTTCCACAGGGGATGGAGTGTGGGCAATTGTCTGTAGCTAGCAACAGCAATGGGTTCCATGAAGAGATGGGTACGCAGAAGATGGGTGATCATCTGATAAAATAGAAAAAAAATGAAACTCAGTCGGACGTGATAAAGATATGCGTGAGGTTCAGTTGAAGCCATCATTTCTTCGTAATCTGCAAACAGCCAACTGTTTTGCACATTATTATTTTTTCAGTCTTTTTTACTTTAATTGGTCCGTGAATGTTTCAATAATTTACCTACCCATCCGAAGGGAAAACATACAACTGACACCAGAGACATCTTCCTGCCGGTTAAAGTATGATGCAGGCTACGCCAGGAAGTTTTGTTTCTGCCCAAGAGGCGCGGAATTGGCAAGATGTCGCGTCATTAGTGCACAGTGTATCATCATCATCATCATCATCATCATCATCATCATCATCATCATCATCATCATTTTATTAGCCAAATAACAGTAATATAACAGTGGGACTAATTATGTTAAGGCGAGGAGACCTCCTAGAAACCACCAGGCTTATAGGGGAGGCCAACTAAGTTATCAATTTGTTAGAAATTTAGTTGTGGAAGTGCGGCTAGGTCAATTCAGACTCAATTCATTAAAAATGCAATCATTTACGAGCTAGTGATCGATATTGGAAGAGAATTCCAAATTTTAGGACCCTGGTAAAGTATTGTTAACTGCTTAAGATTAGTACGACAGTGACGTGGCCGATAACACTTGGCTATTCTTGTGTCATAACTGTGTATTTGACTACTTGTACTGTAATGTAAGGAAAAGCAAAGACCGTAATCATCAAACACAAATGACTTGATGGTTCAGCTTCTATTCAGCTTGACTTCCCGACCTCCGCTTTGGCGAAACGCAAGCGGGAAACGCAAAGCACGTTAGCATCCTGCTGTGCGTGGGACGTCAGCCATTGTCAGCGGATGTTAAAAGGATTGACAAATTACGAATAAAGTGAGAACACCAATTGCAAAGACGGACACCACCTGTGGACACGAAACCCACTAAAAACCAGCAGGAAAAAAATAAAGGAAGAGGAAAGTGTGCCCCGACCAAGCCAGTTTTGCCACCCTTGGGCTTGACCGTATTTTCTCGATTTAACGCCCCCGGCGTTTATTTCAAACTAGGCCCGATAGAGCCGGCGTTTATTTGATTCCAGCAGTTTATCCAAGCCCTATGTTTCTGAGGAATGATTTTTATTTATTATTTTTGACAGCCATGTATGTAGACATTATTTCCAAAGCATATTGAACCTTAAATAAATGATTAGGGAGTATATTTTCAAATACAGCTTGGAGACCCGGCGTTTATTTGGGGCCCGGCGTTTAATCGAGAAAATACGGTAAGAGTAATCTAATTTAACATACTGTACACAAATACTTAGTGAAATATAGGATCTATAAACAGCGATACAACGATAGCATATAACACTAAAAAAATTAAACAAAACGAAAACCTAAATCCGTGCATGACAAATAATAAAAAAACTTGACCTCTTCGCGGCGGAAGCTGGCCGAAAAGTATATCACCTTGCTATCGGCCACTGATTACACACTCAAATCCCACTATATACTGCGCACCTTAAACCCGCTCCCAAGCCTTGGCTTCGTACCAACAAAAATAGTAATTTATGGCAATTGAGAATAATGACAAATTAGATTTTGTACCTGATGAAACTGAGTATCCGAGTTACGTAACCAAAGCTTGGCGCAGATCCAGTCCATCTCGGTATCATTTGGGGTCCATATCGGGTTTTCATGGTGAGGATCCTGATGGAATTGGATTGCTATCGGTACCAGGTCTCCATTGCTTTTGACGTAGAATAGTCCCAGGCTTGCGCACATGTACCTCCTTTCCAGGTCCTCTCGGTCCTGCCCGTATTGCGGGATGTCTTCCAAGATCTTATAATCCACCATGTAAATACGGCCATCCTGTACATTCCAAACAAAACCCGTTACTCTTCCTAGAAATACATAAATTCGTGCATGCCTTGCAGCGCCCAATCGGCGCGAATTAGGACAGTAACAAACCTTTTCTTCTGTTCTCTCTGACCGGCTCTCGTTAGTGCTGAGTGTTCGTGTGCAGTTCTAAAAGCCAGACCTTTTGCGCATATTAAACAGACCAGGCAAATAACTTCAACTAAGCCAGGAAAGTAGCGAGTCATATGTTAAGTTTGAGTTACGGTAAAAACCCGCAAGAAAGAACCTATCACTTAAGAACCTGCTAGGCTAAAATTTGCAAATAAGACCTCAATTTAATAAGAACCTATTTAGCCTGAAATTTCGAAACAGGTTCTTATTTTCTAAAATTGATTTAAAATGTTAAATTTTGGGAAATAAGTTTGGACAAAGCATTCCTGTGCATGTACTATATGTTCACTCTCACATAAGCACTTATGTGGTATGCAAATGTTATACAAGGAATAGGCCGAATACCACTAAAAGTTCCATAAAAATCAATGTCAATTTAAGAACCTATAAAGAATCTGGATGGCCTAAATTTGTGTTAACTACCATTTATATAAGAATATGTTTAGGCTAACCTAGAAAAATTAGGTTCTTACTCGCGGCTTTTCACTGGTTTAATGACATTGAGCTTAATAACCCTTACAGGGGGATGAAGGGAAGTTGGAAAGACACGTGGCACTTACGGGAAGACGTGTTGTTCCTTGTAAGGTTTATTGCTAAAAAAACTACAAATGTTTGCATCAGTGAAACTAGCGACGAAGAGGGGCACTTAAGGGCTCTTTAATTTAACGAAAAAAGAACATCAACTGAAGACAATTGCATCTTCATAGGAGAACTGGCCAGCATTTTGTGAGGAGCCTGAAGGGGTAAAATGGGAACTGGGATTTGGGCAAATTTTCGCTGGGATTTGAGTCGCTGGGGCTGAGAATCACAAAAGAATCAACAATAGAACTGGGACTGGGATTTGAAAAATTGGGAAAACAATAGGCAGGGAAATGGGATTTGGGCAAAAATTAGGCTGGGAAATGGGATTTTATCCCCCTTCCCCTTCAGGGCCCGCTTTTGTGTGTTAGTGTTTGTGTGTGTCTGGGGAGGAGGCATGGCAATGTTAAATTCCTACATAGTTACCAACCCCTTCCTTAGCGTTTAGTTATTTCTGAATGCAGATTATTATGCAAAGCTGAAAATTGTTAACCCCCATTCCTCTGGTTCAGCCGCCTTGGGAATTCCGCTTCCCAATCTTCCTTTTCCCGCTCCCTGTGTTTACACACCTGGTAAACTATTGAACACGAACAGAAGGAGACTTTTATATGAACATACGATTGTTAATTAACCGTTCTACTTGACAATGTTTTCTCATGCTATTCAGATTGCGCGATTCAGTGCAAAACCTACAGAATTAGCCAATGAGCTTTTTCCCATTCCCGATCTACGTACGTTTTTTAAAACAACTCTATCAGGGTGGTAAAGGGGTTATGCGTGACGCGTGATTTGGGCAAAAAATAAGCGTTAGACGCGTGCATTTTAGGTCTCGTCTTACACTGTGAACTCGCCTGAGAGATCAGTTTTGCTTCTTGGCTATTAAAAGGAAAATGCGATACTCATTTTCTTTAATAATGAACACCCAAATACGTGATTCGTGAAATGGTAAAACAATATACATGACTCGTGATTTGTAAGACAATAGGCTTGTAATTCGTGATTGGGACTCCCCCCCCCCCCCCTTAACCACACTGCTTGATGTTTCTTCATTTTATCAATACGTGGTTAGTGAAAAACCTACCGCCATTGCGCTCTCTAAAGTGTCTCCACTGTCTAACAGGTTTCCAACCAACTCCTGTGTCACAGGAAAATGAGATGGTAGCTTGGTGCACCTCTTCAGTGAATCTGGATTGCAGCCGTTTAGAAACTGAGATCCAACAAAGCGGTCTTCCTTCCAGTATTCCGCTGCCTGTGGCACCTCTCCAACAAACTTAGTGAATACCTATAGAACAAAGCATGTGGATTGTGAGCAATATGATTGTCTCTTGATGACACAAAATTAGTTATCGTTTGGAATAAATACACTTGCAAAGCGCTATCAATGGTGAAATGTCTTTTTTGGCCAAATATCTTCGTACCGCATTTTTAAAATATTCTCTTGGATTGCAGAAGGTCATTTCAAAACCGGTTATTCTTGTCAGACTACGTTCCTGGAACACAGGTTCAATCAATGAAAACATTGCGGATGTACGGATAATTTCAAGCCTGCTAACAGATTTAATAGACGGGTAGTGGTGTGGGTTTTTCTAAATCTTTACTCTTTTGGGGACCATGTGCCGTTTTTGAAAAATCTTTCTGGATGATGCCAAGATATTACGATTTTAATTCTCAAGTGAAAAAAGATCTAGCACTTATGATATCTGCTCTCTGCCTTGGAGACACGCCAGCACAGTCTTCCCTCGATTTTGTTTTGCGTTTTTTTTGCGAGCCACCCAATCTACCCTTACTAAATCTTCCTTTGGCCTTAGCCAGATATGTCCAGGATTGAACGCTAATGAGATGCGCGTTCTTCATAACAGGCATCACAAAGTGTCCTCATTAATAAAAATTCACCAAAACACACCAAATTCTGTCAAATATGAAGCAATATGTAAATGTCAAATAACACAGTCAAACATGAAGTACCTATTAAACAATACTTGCGTTCAATCCTGGACATAAGTGGCCTTAGCAGGCTTAAATTTCAGAGAGCGACGCGTGCCCGGCAGTACTACGCCGGCTCTAGTTGTTTACTGCCTCGTTGTTACGGCTTGAACGCCTTTGCGTGAACTCCCCTCCCAGGTCATAACGCGAGAGATTCGTAAAATTGGAAGTTCATTGCTAAACGGTTCATTTATAACAATACCTTGCGGTAGTCGTCAAAGTCATCCCACTGGTCGAATAGGTTCAACAAGTGCACAAGACCCAGATTAAAAACCGTATCTTTTATGGCTTGCATAAGATCAGAGGCTTCTTCACCGGTGAACTGCACATCCTTGGGAAGATTCATCACTCCTGATGCTTTGACGAAGCCTGGCAGGCCCGAGTATGCGTCATCGTTACCCCACTCGTACATGGCCCTCTTCTCCTTAAGCTCGGCCTCTCGACGGCTTTTTACTGTTGGGTGTTGCTCATCTGTAGGCAGCTTTGCTGTAACGGCAACATGATAACGTACAAACAATGTTGTTAACATTCGAAAATAGTACTTCTGAGAGCTGAATAAACCCTTCCATATTACAGCCCCATAAATCCCTTTGCTCCCAATGCTCCCCAGTGCGGTTTTATCTTAAGGTGGCTGATAACGGCTTTCAGCATTTTGTTTGTCCTTATACTTGGATGGGTCAGTACCACAATTCTTTATCAACTGCTATTATGCCCAATCATTGGTCAACAAGTTGTGATCATCTTCTTGACATTAGTAGTTACCCATAGCAACAGTATGACCTGTTAAAACACCCTTTACTTTAACTTAAGTTAAAAATAAGCCACCTTAATATTTTGAAAATTTAAGGTGGCTCTGAACCCCTCTGATGGAATTGTTTTAAACTCTTAACATAAATCAGCAATAAAAAATGGGGGTCACCGAGCTCATTTTTGAGTTATTAGCACTTTATAGCTTTTTAGCTTTTTTAAGCTTTAAAAAGCGAGAATTAAAAAAGCAAAAATTTGTGTTCTCGTATTCCTAAACGTGTTTCTTCGGTTTTGGTGTTTTCTGTTCGCTAAAGTATGCTCTTGTTTCCATGTTCCCAGTTTTATTTTCCTTTTGTTCTCATGTTCCCGGAAGGTTAATGGCTTTGTTCCTTCGTTTCCTGAAACCCCTGGGAGAGCTTGTTTAATGAAAACAACATTAGTAAAATCTTACCTTTTCCTTCGAAGATGATGGTCTTGCTCTGCACCCAGCAGTTGCATGGGAAATCAAAGGAAGCGTTTTTTGTTTTATCCTTGATCGTCACTCGGTTTACGAACCAATCACTGCAAAGCCCGCCGCCATCATTCTTCAGTGTAACCATCAAAAGCTCGCCGACATCTCTGGCGGTCACGTAGTATTCGTCCTTCTGTCCCGCCTGGAAGTCATTGTGGAACCATTTGTTTAAGGGCAGAGGATTGGTTTTACCATTAGTACCTGAAATAAATAGGCAGGGTCCATGATAAGTAGTAAATAAAATATGAGCGAGATTTGTATGGCCGTTTACAATGGCAAGCCGATAGGCGAGCCATTGTAAACGGCCATACCGATCGGACGCGAATATTTTATTCTACTGGTGAAATGAAAACAATAATTTGAATGCAAAGTATTGTTATGCGATTCGGTAGAGATCTGTATCAAAAGTTTATGTATACTAATTAGCTGAGCAGGAGTTTGTATCAAAAGTTAATTCTATTGTTTGATTTGTATTGGGGTTTACAGTTGTGTACATGTGATCTGAATACTGTGCTGGGATTGGTTTGCACCCTCATGAATAGTTAATGAATTTTACAACAAAATTTAAACTTCGCGAATATGAAGAATGATCGGAGGGTAGATCAGGTTATCGATTGTAATATCCCGCTATTCTTTGCGTTACCTCTGATTACAAGAGATACCATTGCGTCGGTCCCAGCCCCCTTTCGGTTCCCTGTGACAACAGTAATCAGGTATTCTGACGTCATTTTCTCGTCACCTGAAACACAAGAGAGTAAATTAAAAAATAAATAAATAAAATGAAACAAACGGCTTGAATGATCCGACCTCCGTGTATTTTTTTCTCGCGGCCCCCGTGTCTTGGATTTGTCAATTAAGTGTTCTTCATGTGCTCTGCGAAGTCTCGGCTACCTTGCACTACTTCCAAAGGGCTGAGACACCTGTCGTAAAGAGGTTTTCCAAGTAGGTTTAGATAATAATAGATAGAATATTTTGTTGGTGTCGAAAAATAAAAGTCTAAGTTTTTTTTTTTTTTATTGTTTTGATATAGCAGTTGAGTTACCAAGTTAAAGGTGATTTGCGACTAAGCGACAACGTCCATTTGCTTCCCCAAAAGGACGCTGGTGCAATTTCTGCATTTAGTTTTTGGATTTACACGTTTAACTTTACATTCAGTTGATAAAACATTATACTTCTTTTTCGGGGTTTTTGGCCTTCTTGTAAGAAAGGACACGTGAGGACTGCTTATATGAAAATAAACTGTTTAATGAAACAGCGAAACATGGCCAAGTGATCAGATAATTCTTTCTTAACTTTTTTGCTTGAACTTAAAGTTTGCAGAAAACGTTCAGAATTTAATGCATTCAATTGCATGCATTTAATATTCCGTTCTCTTTCCATAGTAACCGGCAGGTCGACCTGTTAAGTTATTTGACCTTCAGTTCTATAGTCAAAAAGCTAATTTTGAACAGTCCATTGTCAAAGAAATAATACAAACAGTAAACGGCTTTTGAAATGCATGGAAGCAAATCGCTGATGTTAGCGCGAGTTGAGGTTTTAGCTTATCTTGGGCCCAGTTGTTCAAAGGTTGAATAACATTATTGACAGATCAATCGCTATCCAGTGGAAAAAAGTGATGACAAAACATACTTGCATTAGCTACCCTTTGAACTTCCAGGCCCTGATGCAATGTAGAATCGTGGTTAAAACTGAACTAGAGTTAAGTAAAACACATATGCACATGTAAGCGTACTAAGCGAAAAGCAAAGATCGCCAATAATTTTTTGCTGTTTTAAACAGAGTAGTAAGAGAAAATTGAAAGATTCAAACGTTTTGTTTGAGGAAACATTTTTGTGAAAATATACTTTGGCGCTTAGCGACCCTAGCAGCGGGCATCTAGTTCAACCGCATTTAAATCTGAATGAGGCACTTTGTTTCTTCAAAATGGGCTTGTGGTATATGAAAATCAATGAGAATCTCTCAAAGAAGTTGGTACGCTGTTATAATTGCGATTGAGTTTGTTACGCATATTTTTCATACAGCACCCACATTTTTCGTTTCAAATACAGCTGTAAATGCTAAAATTTCAACTTTCAACGGAAATGCTTACAAATACGATCATAAGTGATTTTTTTATATTAGGTCTAAGCACTTTTTAATACGATTTTTGTAACCTTGTAGCGATTGCAGGAGCGGACAATGTGCAGAAGACGTCGAACCATTAAAAGTAAAAAGCTAAAGTTCCCATCCGTATAACGTATTTTTTCAAAGAATTTGCAAGGGGTCGATATTGAACTGGAGTCAAATTATAGCTCTTTATTAGTTAGTTATACCTGTTTAACATATTTGAAATAGAGCAGTTAAATATTTTTTACTCTTTTAAATGATATCGTGCTGGTTAAACGCATCAAATCTTTAGCCGACTGTTTAAACGTTTCATTATATAGCTGGTTCATTCAACGTGATATACGGATTCAAATCGTTTAAACGCTTCTATACCTGCTATATTCACATGCTGTATGCCCTGAAGTCTTCGCCTTACGAAGTTGAAGCAATCAAAGCACTCGTTCAGCTGTTCCATGACACAAGATACCCGCTCAGTATAACCTCTGTTTTTATTTTCCGTGGTAAACACTTTTGAAATTGCTTCTTTAGTTTTTTAGGCGTTGTTGTCTATTGTTTTATTTGGGCCAATGGTTTTATTCACCTTTTCTAGAGGTGAAAAATATTTTCACTTAATACGAGGTTTCCATGATGATCTTTCATATGAAAAAAACCTCTGCTATGAAAATGGAGTAAATTATGACGGAGAAATAGACTGCGGGAGCTTTTACCGACAGGTAGGTTTTATTGAGGTCTGAAGACTTCGCACACTGTATTCTCGAAATATATTTTGGGCCAATTGAGGCGTCTTTATCGAGTTTCAACTTAAAGGGAATTTGTCCAATCTTAGCTACGAAAAAAATCTTGCCAGGAAATTCATGGTGATTCGTTTGCGGTCAACCCATTTTTTTAACTCTCAAATACAAAATAATGCATATCTTTTTACTGGAATCAAATATCAGAAAACCCCATCATGGCTTTTAGTGCCTTTGATGGCACTTTTCTGGAAAGTATCTAGGGGAAAAGAAAAAAGAAAACCGAAAAGCTTACCCCCGTTTGCTTTCTGAGCATGCCCAAGCGAAATATTAATATTCTTGCGTAAATGTGGAAGGGAATGTTAACTAGTTTGCGAGTTTAAATGAGGTTTCTAAAAACATAGCACCAATCGTTTCAGATAAAGGCCAGAGAATAAGCGTCTGCGTGTAGCATTTAATTTCCTTTCTCTTTAAAAATCCAGCGTTTAAAGGGTTGAGTGTCCATTTTCAATAAGTGGATACTCAATGGTGAGAGTTTCGGGGAAACGAACTCGCCGTTTCTCTGGCGCTAGTTGTTAATGTATATTTAACTGGGGGGCCCACTCGCTGAAGAGGTTGCCATAACAATGAACAAATCCTTAACCCGCCTAAAATACTTGCGAATCATACACAAAATGTATCTGGATAATAAAGAAAGCTGAACGGTTTCGACTTCAGGGTTAAAAATACGAAAATTCAACTAAGTGTTCGTCATATTAATACGCAACGACATACAGCAGGAGAAAATAACAGGATATACACACAAAAGATAACGTAGAAGGAACATTTTACAAGCAATACGCCCCCTTGTGTGTGTTAAAAAAACCTCAGAGGAAATGTGGCGGCAAAATGTTCACACCACATTTTCTTGTGTGTGCCCGCGATGTTCCCCTCTGTGTATCAGCAGCTTAACACAATAAGCTCACCAGTTTGAGCTCTGACGTATACAAAGGTGTTCTTCAACTTGCACCTTTCATACATAATGAGTTAGAGCAAAATGTTTTCCCCTTTTCCCAGGGGTTTTTAATTAAAAATGTCAGTCACACATGCCATGTGAACAGAGAAACTTGAAAGCAACAAGAAATTGTCTCATAAGTAACCCAATGCCATACAAAAAGTATGGAGACCAACAAGGGAGCCCTCTAAATAAAGCAGGAATGAACGACTCGAGTTTAGCAATTCTAAATATAACAAAGCAACACGAAGATTAGGATATGTCACAAATTTATTGTCAAACAAAGGCCCTTTATATTGGACAAAAATTCAAGTGGCTGCAGCATAATCCTTTTACACCACATTTAAACCTTTCGCCTTAACTATATTAACTTGTTTTTAGTTGTTTAAGGTAGGCTTGCATTTGATCGTTTTCCATGTGCTCAGATAGCAATGCTGTTTGGAATACGCTCAGGTAGAAGATATGGATACGGCACAACAAGTTTGGCGTTCCGTGCTTTGATTTCTGCCGAGATTCCTTTCAGTTTCTTCTGGAAGTTCGAAATGGCGGACTTGGCGGCTTCTTCAATAAACAGATCTTCTGGGTAATCACCAATGAATTTCTGTCGATTAAAAGTTAAGTATAGGAACGTTGAATCGTGTTTCTAGTTTAGCGGTTTATGAAGAAAAGTTTTCATCGACACAGAATACAGTTAGTTTGACATCATAAAATTACTACAAAAAATAATAAATAAACAAATAATTATCTTAAATCAACACACTCCCATTAGAGCTCTTCAGGGTTGATGTAAACAATCACAGAAACAAATATTGTAAATGAACATAACATGAATAAAGGGACTGTGTCACGGTTGAGTCAAGTTTAGTTATTAAGATTTACCAAATACTCGCTATGAAACTTAATGTTTGCAAAGAAATTACTTCTATGGATCTAAATGACAAAACCTTCCGTACCTTCTTTTATATTTACTGTGTTATTGAAATGTTCTTGTTTAAAGTTATTTTTACATTTCACCGAATTTGATGGTCATTTTCCATGCCTAAATTTGGCTAAAATCCGTGACACAGTCCCTTTTAGACTTTCTCAAAGCCCGCCGGTGCGACTTCGTCGCTCGCTCAAAAGAGTCGACTTGTGATAAAAAAGTCCCAACTGACAGGAGGCAGAAAAGTTAGCTATTTACAAACTTAGCCGAGGAGTTGAGCTCGGGACTACCGAGAACAACACCAGCTAGTGGTCAGCTAGTGAATTTATAAATAAAAAATCCAAAGACCTTAGTCAATAAGAAATATACAGTTTTGTCCAAAATTGGAGGAAACTGGTGGCCCCATTTTTTTATCGATGCTTATTTTATTTTATTCGCCCGATTTTGTCTTTTTACTTAAAGGGGCTAGGTCACGGTATTTTAGGTAATTCTATTTATTTTTGTTAATTAAGAGTTCTAAACTTTAAATTGGGAGAGCAAAAAGTCTTTCACTGGCAAAATCACGGTCACATAACAAACAAGGATGATTTTCGAGCATTGTAAATGATACTTTTATACAAATTAAGATAAACTTGAAAAAAATTGGGCCGGCGTTTTTCAAGTTTACCCGAACGCAATCAGTTTTAATCTTCTCGAATTTTGCCCATCCATGGCCCTCTTTGGCCTTTCTGTGTTTTGTACATTTTAAGCCGTTATTGCGATATTTTAGTTAATTCTATGAACAGTTGGTCTGTGCCGAAATTGCTTTAAATGACGTGACATAGCTCCTTTAACACCCTAAAACTTACCTCGTCAGAATAAATTCGAGTCAGATCGTACACCGTAGCAATAGTGAGCGAAGATTGGTGCTTGGTAGCCAGGCATTTCATAAGGTCCGCCATTCCCACAATGCCCTTCTTCTTCGGTGGTGGCTGACGCATGAGAGCAGGAGAATTTGGCGGGAAACCGTACACATCCATTTGGGAGAAGTTAACCGCTGCGTGCTGGCAGGCGCAGGTGAAGATGATGGCGATCAGAAAGTCGTACAACTGGTCGCAGCTCGTGAAGGATGTAGGGACGCCGTGGTTTGTGTGGCCTGCCATGGTGGGATAGCCATTGTCATGTAAGTCGCGAACCCAGTTCTGCAGCTCGTGGTCCTAAAAGCGACAGCGTACTGTAATCATGAGGAAACTCTAGAAACTCCTGATACTGATCTAGTCATGTCGTGATCAACGGAAGTCATCAACCTGAACTCGTGAGATAGGCTGACGTTTCTATTAATTGATATTGCCCTTCCTCTAAACAAAAGAGTAAAGGCAAAGCCTGCTGTCGAGCTAAGTGGCATATCAGACCGGAGCCTATCCCGGTTTCTGCAGCATTAAGCGGAAAGGATTATTTCTACTCCCCCCTGGATGGGATGCTAGTCCATCGCAGGGTTATCCCCCAGCAGCAAATTCGCCGGTACCCATTTATACACCTGGGTGGAGAGAGGCACTATGAGAATGAAGTGCTTGTGACCATTCAAATGAAAGCTGTTGTAAAAACCTTTCAAATGGTGGTGGTTGTATTAACATGTGTTTTGCAACATGTTATAAAATTTTTCGGGTATAATTTTGGGTTTTTGTGAGTAAAAAGAGTAAATATTTGAAATACCTTCTTCACGTCATCATCGGCGTGATAGTAAACAGACATGATCTCCTTGACGAATGCCTCAATGGCCGCCCATAGTTTTAACGCGTCCTCACGGTAATGAAAGTTTGGCAGCTTTTCTGCATCATCAACTCCTCTCTCCTTTAAAACCTGAGGCAAGTTGTACGAGGCCCAGGTGCTGCTGTTCTTATAGTATTTCTTCATCAAAGTAATATGTCCTGTTTTTTGAAAATGCATAGAAATAGGTGACTCTCGATAGCTTAAAGCGCTCAAGGGAACAAATTAAGGACAGTTTTGATAATCAGAGTAACATGTCCTGTTTTAACAAAATGCAAACAAATATGGATGTAATTCTCCATGGAGAAAAAAATCAGGGAAAAGAATGGTTCGAGCCCAGGAGTGTCAGTATTTCGTATAGTCTGATCGTACGGGTGAAAGTAGTTCTTAAAGGGACTGT
The DNA here is from genome assembly GCF_052425735.1 of Oculina patagonica. NCBI lineage: Eukaryota > Metazoa > Cnidaria > Anthozoa > Scleractinia > Oculinidae > Oculina > Oculina patagonica. The sequence goes on from NC_135761.1 coordinate 15,677,111, forward strand.
GCATGTGTCACGGATTTTAGCTAAATTTAGGCATGGAAAATGAACATTATATTCGGTGAAATATAAAAATAACCTCTTAAAACAGTGAAGGAACATTTCCATAACACAGCAAATACAAAAGAAGGTACGGATGGGCAAAAGTGACGAAGATTGAAACGGATTGTGACATAGGTTTTTGAAATATTGTTGGGCTGCACAGTTTTCAAAGTTTTCGTTTGTTTGTAACTTTAAATTAAAACGTCCAGGAGACACATTTGGTTGCAATGAAGCTATGGTTTTGTCATTTAGATCCATAGAAGTAATTTCTTTGCACGCCCATCTTTAAATCCCAAAGAAAGTATTTGGCAAAACTTGATAAAATAAACTTAACTCAGTCGCGACACAGTCCCGTTAAAAGAACTGCTGTTGGTGACTGACGTTTCGACAAACAGCACGGATCCAGTTCAAAACTTGAAAAGACTAAAAAATACATATTTATTTTTTCTTCGTCCTACTCAGTGTTGAGTCGAGAGGCTACCATTCTAAACAAACGTTGAGGAGAGGAAAACACCATCGATGCGGGAGAGGGAAGATATCTAATCAGCATCGATGTAAAATTTCGCGCGAAAACTGGATATGTCTCAAACGAGCGGAAAAATATTTTATGTAGCTTTGTCTTCGGTTTATGTTACCTCCACCTCCAACAGTCAAAGTGAGATCAGCTACTCCTCCCGCGGGAATCAGTCTTTCTCTACCAACAGTGTTGATGGCAAGAACTCCTCGGATGTGTGGAGACAACAGCTTCCAAAGGGGATGGAGTGTGGGCAGTTGTCTGTAGCTAGCCACAGCAATGGGTTCCATGAAGAGATGGGTACGCAGAAGATGGGTGATCATCTAATAAAATAGGCAAAAATGAAACGCAGTTGGAAATGATTAGGATTTGGGTTGAAATCTTGTTGTAGCCGTGATTTGTCCTAAGCAAACGGAGCCTGGAAATGGAGGGAGCGCAGCCCAGTTCTCCGCGGAGAAACGGACAACTTATGACTATGACGATGATGTTTGTTTGTCGACTGCTGTAGCCTACGAGCGCAGACGTATTTCCGGTTCTTGCTCCTGTTCGCCGAAACGTACTCTTAGGCGGAATGGAGCGACAGTCGGAAATAAATCTGCCTTCGCAGGCTAAGACTGTTTGCAGGTTATTTTCTCGATCTCGGTTTTTTACGTTCTTCGTCTGTGTGATTAAGTTCTAAGTGGAATACACTGAACCATCGTAGGATTCTAGAAAGATGGTAATAAAACAGAACTTTAAGCTGGTGCCCAATCTTCCCGTCAGCTCTAGAGCGAGTAGTGTTCATACCTGATGAAACTGAGTATCAGAGTTACGCAGCCAAAGCTTGGCGCAGATCCAGTCCATCTCGGCATCATTTGGGGTCCATATCGGGTTTTCATGGTGAGGATCCTGATGGAATTGGATCGCTATCGGTACCAGGTCTCCATTGCCTTTGACGTAGAACAGTCCCAGGCTTGCGCACATGTACCTCCTTTCCAGGTCCTCTTGGTCTTGTCCATAGTGCGGGATATCTTCCAAGATCTTATAATCCACCATGTAAATACGGCCATCCTATAGATACAAACAAAACCTGTTACTGTAAGTACGTGCAACATGCAACTGTTTATTACACTCGTGTTGAACGTTCCCATATTAAACAGCCCAGGAACCTTTTCATTGAAGTTTAATAGCCTCAATAAAAAAACCCAAAACCAAAAACAAACAAACAAACAAACAAACAAACAAAAAAAAATAGGTCAATCTTAATTTAGAGTTACTGCTACAAACGTTGAGCTTAATGACCTGATTGCAGTCATAACAATCAGGTCATCTTTATGACCTGATCGCTCATCATATCCAAGGACCGCGGAGACCATTTTAAAGTGATGGGGCTAGAAGGACTTCGTGGAAATGCATTTGCAAGAGTAGACGTGTTTTGTTACTTTCAAGTGGTAAACTGAAATTAATGCATTGCCCATGTCATTTAAAGCCCTTAAAAAATGCCTGATTTCTTTTGGGGCTACTGCAGAAGATACCTAAAATATTTTTACAAGTGGCGCGCATCTCTATGGGGATGCAGGGCAACAGCTCGGGAGTTTAACTCATGTTGTTTTGTGCACTATCTGAATGCTATATGAACATGTAGCTGTACATCAACTGTTTGACAAGGGTTTTTAATTACATCTAGATTTTGTCGGGGTCAGCAAACCTACAGGACCAAGCAAAACCACACACGGTTTCCTTCAAACAGCTCGTCAAGTTTCAAAAATTATTCAATGCGTAGTTTTTATCGATTAATAAAAGCCTACCGCCATAGCGCTCTCCAAAGTGTCTCCACTATCTAACAGGTTCCCGACCAATTCCTGCGTCACAGGAAAATGAGGTGGTAGTTTTGTGCACCTCTTCAGTGAATCCGGATTGCAGCCGTTTAGAAACTGAAATCCAACGAAGCGATCTTCTTTCCAGTATTCCGCTGCCTGTGGCACGTCTCCAACAAAGCCAGTAAATGCCTATAGTAGAAAATTTACCGGTGAGAATAAAAGTAGTCAAACTGCGGTCGGCTAATAGGCCTGAAATTGGTATAAACATTTATAACTCACACCAAGCAAGTTTAGAAATACCTTTGTTCGGCCAAGGTGTCGTTGAGTCTCATTTTAGAGTCATCTTTTATATTGCAAATGACTATTTCAAACCAGTAATTATTTTTTTAATACTGTTTTTCATTAATAGCGCAAACTCAGGAGGACCAAGCGGGAAATCAAGGTTGCAGATTGACTGATGATGATCTTACATGGGACAGTATATAACTGTATTTTATATGGCCTTAAATCGTGGAGATATACTGCTTTGAAACTGTGGAACTCTTTATCAGACGGCACAAGGAAAATAAAAACTTAGACGATTTTTAAAACGAACCTAAGAACATTAAATCTTACGGTACTTTGACCGAGTAGTTTGTCAATTTTTATTTTTGCTATTTTACTGTTTTTAATAATATTTAATTTTTTTTAATTTGTAAATTTAAAATTTTTAATCTTAGTTAGACAATATTGTAATTTGTATTTATTCTTAATTGTATTTTTATACACTTCCAAGAAGTTTTTACTTTTCTATTTTGTATTTTTATTTCGTGGCGCACCTGAAAACTAGCTTTTTAGCTAAGTGTTGCGGACCACGTTAAATAAAGATTGTATTGTATTGTACTGTATTGTATCTTCTAACCGGGTAAATGGCGAAAGAGATTACTGGGTACGTTTTTAAGGTTCCGTGTCAGGCATTAGTAAATCGGGTGACCGGATGCCGTTCTGGGAAATCTTTGTTGATATATTGGCTCGTTTTTCCGCCCGATTGCTTATGGCTATAGGTTCGTTATATCGTGGATCGTTAATCATATCTGTCAGGTTTTTTAAATCACGTGTTTTTTTATATGCCGGGGGTGCGTTGCACCGAAACACCCATAATACCTTGCGGTAGTCGTCAAAATCATCCCACCGGTCAAACATGTTTAACAGATGCACGAGACCCAGATTGATGAGTGCCTGCTTCCTGGCACGGTGCAGATCATATGCGGCTTCCTCGGTGAACTGTACATCCTTGGGCAGATCCTTCACTTCCGATGCTTTGACGTAGCCTGGCAGGTCCGAGTATACGTCATCGTGGCCCCACTCGTACAAGGCTTTTCGCTCCTTAAGCTCGGCCTCTCGCCGGCTTTTTACTGTTGAGTGCTGTTCATCCGTTGGCAGCTTAGCTGTAATGAAAACATGATGACGAACAACAAATGTAAAATTAACATTTATGTTTCATTATTGTAAAAGTTGTATGGTAGGTAGGTAAAGTCTGCTTCGAGCCTAGTGGCCGATACAGGTCGGAGCTTATCCCGGTTTCTGTAGCATGAACCGACAAGGAGTAGATTTTTACTTTCCCCTGGATGTGATGCTAGTCCATCGCAAGGTTACCCCCAGCATTAAATTTGCCGGTACCCATTTATACACCTGGGTAGAGAGAGGCACTATGAGAGTAAAGTGTCTTGCCCAAGAACACAACACGTGTGACCCCGGCCAGGATCGAACCCGGACCACTCAATCCGGAGTCCAGCACGCCAACCATCACGCCACCGTACCTACCGTAATTAAAAGTTTCCTTTGAACTTTTGTGATGGAATTTTGTTTTATCGCTATTTATAAAATTATAACATTACACCATTTTACCTTTTCCTTCAAAGATGATGCTCTCGTTCTGTACCCAGCGGTTACATGGGAAATCAAAAGTGGCGTTTTTTGTTTTATCCTTTATCGTCACTCGGTTAACGAACCAATCACTGTAAAGCCCACCGCCATCGTTCCTCAACGTAACCATCAAAAGCTCGCCGACATCTTTGGCGGTCACGTGGTATTCGTCCTTCTGTCCCGCTTCGAAGTCATTGTGGAACCATTTGTCCAGGGCCAGAGGATTAGTTTCACCATTAGTACCTGAATCAAGTCGACAATTTTAGTGAGAATAGAAGTAGATAAAGTCAGAGGAGAGAGAGAGACGAAAAACAAAAAGAGACAGAAGGTGCAGAGAAATGTGAGACGACCACTGAGAACGACTCGGAGATGGGACAGAACAGGACACAGATGGAAGAGAAGGGGGACATGAAGTGGAGAGCACCGGGCCGAAAGAGACGACAGCACCGGCGAGCGGGAGGAGGAGGGACAGGGGGGGCGGAAGGCCAGGGGGTGCATGGCGGTGACGACATGCCAGCCCCAGCAGCGGCGGGAGAGGAGCCCGGCGCCAGAGGGACTCACTGTAGTTTTTAAATTAACCGAAGACGTTTAAAAAAGAACGTGTTGGCCTTCTGTAATTCTGCCCTGACCTAGCTACATACGGGGCTTATGACATGGCCTCGATGTAAATATTTTCCTGTCTAGATCTCCGGCGCAATTAATAAGACCATATCAAGATCAGAAAGAAAAGTTACGTAAGCTATCACCCCCTGGTAAGAAATTTATTTTCCGAAATTTAAACGTCGCGTTAATATAAGATTATGCTTTGAATACTTTGCGTTACCTTTAATCACAAGAGATACCGATGCGTCGGTCCCAGCTCCCTTTCGGATTCCTGTAATAACAGTGATCAAGTATTCTGACGTCATCTTTTCGTCACCTGAAGTAAAAGAAAACTAGATTGAATTAATTATTTCGGCTACTTTACAAATCTAAGAGACCTCTGTTTACCGTATCCCACTTGAAAAACAGAACATTGGAGAGTAATCCCCTTTTTTTGCTCAGGCGCGAAAGGTACTTGGTTGAAGCTAGAGCAGGAGTTACAACTATGCAATTGCTCACAAACACATTGGTGACGTCTCTCACAGGAGAACGAGTTCTATAGACGACAAATTAAAAAAGCTCGTCCCGATTTTGTGACTGCAGCCTTACTTCCTGATGTGGCACCATGTTTTACATTCCTGCTCCATTAAGTAGCGAAACCAGTTCAAATATTCCACGATATTCAGTGTACTGTAGGAAACCAGTTTGGCAGGTTAATTGAAGTCACCTAAGTTCTCCTAGACACGTGCGACACAAAACACTAGTCAAAATCAAAGAACAGGTCACGTGATAAGAGTGCCAAAAAAAGACATACTGTATATGGCGGCAAAACTGTAGCAGCTTTTCGATTGATAAGTATGGTAGATCTTTCGCCGAATTAACTGATTAAAAGGTGATGTTTTTGAAACTGATTTCGTGATAAAAATGAACGTTAAAAGATAAGAACGACGTTGCGACCGTTTAACGGTTATTTTCAAGTTAGGTCTTAGAATAAATTAACATGTATAAATATACAGTGAAAGCGTTAAAATATGTAATAGAAAATAGGCAATAAAAATTGAAAGAGGCTTAATAAAATTGTGCGGGTTGCATTCGTAGTTGTAAAGGAGATAATTCGATTTAAAATGGCGTAAAATTTCATTCTCTTTTAACCGTAACTCGGCGTCAACCACACTGTCTACAAAATTGAATTTAAAATTAAACTTTCCACCGTCTGTCAAAAGCGAATTTTGAACCATCCACTGTCAAATTCCAAACAGTAGAGAAAGCTGTTTTGTAATGCAGTTTGCGCGAAGTCAAGCAACTTCAGCGTATATTGAATAAAACGTAGAACTAAATGCAAGGCTTATCGGACAGCTAAAACGCCAATAAAAATTAGCTTCTTTAGCTGTCCCGACCAGCCCCGCACTTAATTAGTTCTACAAAACGCCTTAATATTAGGGCTAGTTGAGCCTTTCTCTTTCCCGGATGTATTGTGCCTGTTCTGGTTTAAATTTATCTTTGGTTTAAAATTTTTCAAACCAGTTTGATGTTTACTTTTCATTGTCTCATATTCATTTTCATAACCTGAACCAAAAGAAAATAAAAATCAAACTGGTTTGAAAAATTTCAAACCAAAGATAAATTTAAACCACAACATATACATTGAGCCCTAGTTAAACATATATACATATTTTTCGAGAATTTTAAGACTCAGTCTAGTAAAAACAAATAACACCAGTAGAATATATACAATTGTTGTACTAGTTATTTAACTACGTTCATATCTCATGCAAATTTCTGTAAAACGTCGTACATATAATTAATATGTAAGTCATGTTAATTGAGGTTAGTTTTCGCTTGCTCTACATAAGAAGTAATTTTAAGGGCTAGAAATTCTACTTATTGCATGGAAGTGCCTTCTTTGTAAGCAGTATTACTAGTTTTTGGTGTCTTATTAAACCAAAAAGCATGAGCTAAGAACCTTCGTTGACCATTTAAGGCAATTAAACAATTCAAACGTTTTCGTAAACATTTTTGTGGAAATATTGCTCGCGCTTGGCAACGGGAGTTTTACTTCCACACCAAAATAAAATTAGATTAATGCCATGGACTTTTATCCTTGAAATGGGTTTTATGTATTTTGAAATTGACAAGTCTTGCAGAAAAAAGTTGGTACCCTATTATTGTAACGATTGAATTTGTTATGCATATTTTCCATACAATGCACAATTTAAAAAAATGCTAAAATTTCAATTTTGAACCCAAATATTCACAAAAACTACGAGTGGCAAGTTTTGTAAGTCAGATCTGAGCAATTAAATACGATTCTTATAACCTTGTAGCGATCACAAGAGGGTCAGTGTGCAAAGATATCCTGGCGTTAAAAAACAATGATATCTCTTCGGATTAATTTGTTTCTTTGCAAGAATTCTCAAGCTAAGGAGTCCATTGGATCGCCATCAAGCTGGCGTCAAATTTTAGCACTGAATTATACAGTTTTACCCGTTTGATAGAATAAAAAAAAAATAAACGATTTAACCCCTTCCTTAAACATCCTGTTGGTTATAAATATGTCCAAATTTTGTAACCGGGTCCAAAAGCCAAGTTCCGAACACATATCCGGTTTATTTAATACGATGCTCGATGCAAATCGTATAACGTTTTTAATCATACCTGCTATATTCACATGCTGTGTGCCCATTAGTTTACGTCGTATGAAGTAGAAGCATTCAAAGCATTCGTTCCCCCTATAAGATGCCATGGCACTTGCTACCGAAACCTCTTTGTTATCTCTATTATATTTGTCCGTTATCAAAATCAACACGTTTGCTCTAGAAATTGCTCCTTTAGTTTTTAAGGCGTTGTTGAGACCTGTTTACTATTGTTTTAAAAGAGCCAATGATTTTTCTCGTTCCAAGAGAAAGTGGCGACCGTGTTAGTAATAAAATTGACTAATAACCTAGGGCAAGAGTGAGGTGCCTGCCTAATTAATTTTTTTTATGCAGGTGTAATATTGATACGATAACAAGCATGAAATTTACCCGCTTGTTGAGGTAAGCAAAGGAAAAAACCCGTCAGTGATCGCTTATCTTCCAAGGCTAGAATGAATTCAATCCTGGGCTTAAAGTAGGCAAAGCAAGTGCATATCGGTATTTTGTCGTGGATGTGAGTTGTCGTTTTAACAGGTTTAAGCTTATTAAAATGACAATTCGATCAACATACACTTATTAAAATGGAAATGGACACTCAATGTTGCCCTGGGCACCGCCTCGGAGAACATCGAGAGTCTTAGGGAAAACAAAACTCATTGTTTCCCTTGGAGCCAGTCATTTAAGTGTTTATTAACCAGAGGGGCCCACACTCTGGAGTAGTTTAAAGTAGGGTCTTTGCACATAAATCCTAAAAATACTGACAAATACAACAGACACCATAATTTGAAAAAAAAGAAAACCGAACGATTTTCGACCATATCGAGTGGATTTACTGTTTTCAGTTATTTCTATGTTTAACCGTATTTTGCATTTTAAACCCCTTTTTAAAGCGAACAGTAGTTTTACTAAACAAGGAAAAAATACATATCATGCATATCATGCAATTCGACTAGTAAGAGCAGTCAGAATTAGGCTTTTTGTATTTAAAGGTGCGATCGTGTTCAGAAGGCGAGGCTGTTTTAACTTCAGCTTTCCAAATAAACGTCCTTGTGCAATTGGAACATATTGAAATATCTGGGCAGATTTCCACGGCTAATTTCGGTTAATTGTTTTCTTCGCATTTAATTATTTGAGTTGGTATGAGAAATTGCTTTTAGACGATTTACTGTTGTAGGTAGTGTCGTTATTGGTTTTCCTACGTTGATTGCTTTAGATACTTTTTAACTCGGAAAATTCCGAGTTTTGGTGAGTGGGCCCGATTTCACTCCTTCCCTCCTTCACTCCTTCCCTCCTTCACTCGATTCCTGTAAACATTTTAATTGAATTAATTAATTAATATCAAATTAAATTAATCAATTAATCTTGTGAAGCGGGTAGGGGGTTGGTAAAATGCGAACTTTATCCGTGTTACTTTATATGAAGTACACAAAGGCTATATATTTTTTTTTGAAAACCAAATGTTCCCCTTGTGGTATGCATTCTTCCAGGCGTAGACCCAAGCACACGGATTTTGTGCTGAACGCATGCGCATATATGAAGTACAAAATACGATATATTTTCACCAAATCTTACTGAGAACTGGTTAAAATTCAACAAAATTTGGGGTTCGATTTATCGCCGAGTATTTCCGAAAAAAAAATAGATGGTACTAGAAAAGAGTTCAATTTGAATGAAATATTCATCTATAAGCCGAGCGGTCATCAACAAACGAAAATTAGCAAGCGTTTGTATTTATTCTTGGTCATTACCTTTTATTTTAGTGGCGGCTCCTTAAAAGCCATTTGGTTTAATGAAGCAACGTTACGAATGAAGTTTTTATTCGTCTTTTCTTCGCTATTTAGGCTGGAACTCGTCCTCCATCAGCTCGCACTGGAATATTATTTGTTTTGTTTGCGTATGAGATCGTCTTTTGAACTGACGAGGGAATTCGAAATCCCGCATGTCGTAAACAATGTCCTCGCAATCTCTTCTACAATAATTATTTCTGCCTGAGACTGTTTCTGTTCCTTTCCTTCTGTTCCTTTCTTTAAGTTTAATTAATTTGCAGAGTCACTGCTAACGTGACTTTTCAAGAGAAGAAGGGTCAAGAAGGAATCGATCTATTTGACTAGTTGTCGCGACACCAGAAACTGGCCAATCAGAAGCGGTCGTTCTCACGCGCTTGGTAAACATTGTAACACGATCTGACAGAAATCGGCTGCATGTAATATTTTTGTTCAAAAGCGAAAACTTAAAAATACCACGACTTCTCTGCTAAAAGAAACTACTTCAGAAGAGTTTGATTGAATTGAGGATACTCGACAAATACTGGTAACAGCACATGTTTCGTTTTGGTGACATTTAAAGTTCACCCGCTTGACCTGCTTGATCTTTTCGCTGGCGAATTGCGACGAACTGAAGATTCACTGAATCATCAGGAATCATCCCGTATTCTCTGGCAATTTTGCAGTTGTTCTGAACTGTTTCTACCTCGGCAACAACTTTCAACTTGAACGTTTCGTTGTTATAAAACCAGTAGCTTTTGGCATGATGATCGATAACTGCTTAATTCTTCTGAAGAACGCGTGATTGTTTGAGATGGGATTCTGAACTCAGGTGAATGTTTTGTCACGCTTGTGTACGGTTCTATTCAGTAAATTCATTCTTTGTCAGTGACTGTTGTTGTTTTTCAATTACATAGTTGTAATTTAACGATATGTTGATTCGCTGCATGTGGACTGTTTTATAGCTTGAAGGAAAAATTGGGTCTAGCTTATAGCTGAGTGATTTGGGTTTATTTTTTGTCAGTTTAACTGTTCCAAAAACTAAAAGTCTAGGGTTTCGGCTAATAGCCGAATAAATACGGTACATGCATGCTTAACTACCAGCCGAAATATTGTATTAATGTCAGTTTTCTTGAAATAGACCAAAACTTATTTTTTCTAATGATATTATTATTTTGCCTAACCTTCAAAAAACAAAAAGGAAAAATAAAAAGAAAGAAAACAATCACTTGCCCTTTCGGCCTGCTCTCGATAAGCAGCTAGATGACAATGAAACTAAGTGAAGTGAACTGAATTGTGGAAAGTTAAACATCATTTGTTTTAGCAAATCTCTATTTGTCAGTTTGTTGTTTTCGATTCTTGTTTCATAATAAATTTTCCGAGTTTAGTGGCTCGTAGCCACTTTGAATAGTTATTAATAAAGAGGAGTTTTACTTTCATTAACGAAACTAGGATTTTAATCAAGTTGTTTCGCTTCTTGCATTTCACATTGAATTGTTGTATACTTGGGCAAACTTTCCCTTGTACAAAAAGTATACGAGAAGCCGCACTTTACCGGTACTCTCCAGAACGCAATTCCCCCCGTGTTTCTAGAGCTTAACCAGCTAGTCTTAAGTGCCCGTGCACCCGAAAAACAACGTCACAAAATATAGTCCTTAGAGTTTAAAAAAGAAAACTCAACCATCCGCAAAGTTAACGATAATGTGTCTGTTTATATGAAAAAAAAATACGTTGTCCCTGGTAGGAGGAATACCACACTCTCCGCCTGGAGCAACATTTTACCAAACGTTCAATGGAAAAAGTAGCCCCTCCTTACCGAGTAAAAAATGCTCTCCTGGGTTAGCGCGTGATCTCTATGTTCCGATATGTCCCTGGTAGGCGAGTCAAACATAGCCAAAGTGTTTACATGAAAAAAAGTTGGCGAGCACCCAGCGTCACCCTACCTTCAACGTGAGTGAGCCTCCACCTATGGCTACACTGCCCTCACCCTCCCCTCCGTGGCTATCTTGAAAAGTTCCCTTCTCGCCCCTGGTGGCTCGGTATGGAGGGTTACTCTCCTCACGGCCATATAAACATGCCCTTTGTATTCGTGCGTCTAGATTGACAACGCAACACTTAGTGTGGGAACAGTTTAGCAAAGTATACGAGTGGACTGGTTTCCTCGGTAAGCATTTCAACTCTAATTTCAAATTGAAGGAAACCTTACAAGGAAACCTTAATCTAACAGGAAAGCAGTAAATCACCAAAAAATAAATCAAAATAAACAGGAATGCTTATGACGGATTACGAACGAACAGAAACCTTGAAAACCTTTTTTTTTTTTCAAAAAAAAAACGACGTCCGTGGTGCTAATCCTTTTAAAATTACTCGTTTCGCAGAATTTTAGTCCAGTTTCACGGACCTCGCTGTCTCGGAGTTGACTTCAGTCGATTTCTTTTGCAAGGCTAAAAAAGTCTTGGGCACTCATAAAAGATATCAGTCTCCTGTCTCCGGAGTCTCGGTTTTACCATCGCACTCTGTGTGCTTAAAAAAAGATCAATTCGCGAGAAGAATTCGCTGTGAAGAGTTCTCTCGTATGTGGCGTTCGAGAAGGAGTGTTCGCCAATTTGCATCTCTTAAGAAATATAAACAAAAGCTAACAAACAAACAAAAAACCTCCCAAGAGCATTTACCTTACTCAACGTGTTCAGCTTCTCTCTTATGCCGAAAGATCACAGCACAAAAATGCAACTTTGCTGTTCCGTAAAGCCGCCGTAAAGCTACTATACAGCTTGTCTTTACGGTTCTATTATTGTTTTAATACTTCCTCTCTGTACGTTCTTCGCATAATTATGCTCACGTCCCTGACACGTTAAACGATTTTTAAAGAAGACAAGAAATGACATTAGTATGAAAAATAGTTGCTAAGGAAGTCGAAATCATTTGTGTCTGTTTTATAGATGTGGTTTCAACATGAAATGAGTATTCGATTCAATTTTTGTTTTGGTTCTAACTCACAATTCCCGAAATACTCCAGATATTCAGGTCTTGTCTTGGCATTCAAGTTATTCCACTAACATTCTACTAAAGCGTTTGCTTTTCGGTATTGACAACCGAATTTCACGCTATTTTGCCAAGAGAGAAAGATGGGGGCTGCAGTATTTCTTTGTACAAAAGCGTCGCTATAAATATTGCAGGTAATAAACAAGTCTTGTTTTTAAAAAGCCCTTCAGAAGTATTGCCACGCGCGTATGATTACAAGTTCACTGTTCACGGCTTTATTTTGCAACCCTATATTCATTATAACAATACGCGAAGCACTCATGCAAATATTTTTGTGAAGTTTTACATTTTATTTACAAGCGAGCAAACCTGTAGTTCCCTTTGTCAAAAAAAATACGGTGCATAGATTTTAGCAAAAAAGAAAAACATTATCGCGTTCCTCGTTAATAAAGCTTTCAGGAAATGTATACTTTTGGTGGTTTATTTTTAAAGCCTTGCCACAAAAATGAGTTAACGCGAGGTGATCAACTGACCTATACTGATACCTAAAGGTAAGTAAAAATCTATAGCTACGTGACCAAGTGAAAATTGTCCATTAAGGTGCCACTGCACATTTGACCCTCTTACTAGACAAGATTAGTGTGTATCGGTATTCTTGTTATGTGTTTCATCAACATGCAAACTGAAGCACTAATGGAAACAGATATTAAAATACTCTTACAAGAGACGTCTAAAACAGTATCAAAGTAGCCGCTAAATGCGCTAATGCCGTACGGTGAAGACGCTAAAACTGGAAACCGAGTTGTTGGTTGGCTGATTTTGAATTTAAAATTCACCGGATCGCGGCTTGCATATATGTAATTCCTAAATATTGTATCCTAAACGGGAAAGTAAACATTATAAAACTTTTGTGGTTTTTTAATTGACCCACGGATACAAATCAATACGCGGAATCAGTAGATTTTCGGTTAGCAGCATTCGTTTCAGCAACCCACGAACTCTTTTGCCAGGACTCTCGGCGTTAGAGTCGAGCAAATGAATTTTTGAACTTGTTGTCTAGTCAACGATTTGTAGGATGTTTTTGTAGCGAATATTTCTTTCCTTGTTGCCTTTGTTATAGCCTGAATTACACGTTTCGCTCTGTAAGCATGCCTTTCAGTATTCGGATTTGAGCGAAGCAAGTACTCAAGAGCTGTTGGAACGGTTAACTGTGGTGGTCGTTAGTATAAAGCAAATAATTTCCATTTCCAGTCCAGAATACTACATAATAATTAAGCCCATACCTTTCATGGCACTTTACAAGTAAAATATGCTTTTCCCTGAAGTCCTTATTAATGATATCGTACTTAAAATCTCTATCTAGCGAAATGGCCTTACCGGACGACAGTTAACACACAGTATTCACCTCAGTGTCGGTGGCTAGTGGTGGATATTTACCGAGCCGCGAAGCATGAACTTGCAATCACGATTAAGCGCTTGTGAACTACTTTATCAAAATTCATCTGTTGGTTTATTTTCGATGTACAAATATATTCTTTGAAACTTGAGTAACAGGCCTTCCTAAGGGGAAGGAGCAGATTTGAAACCCGTCATTTCTTCTCTCCCTAGCCCGCATGCACCCCACCACACACACACCCCTCCGAAAAGCCTAAAAGTTGGGACAGCTCACTCAAAAAATTAAAGCTTACTTGTAGCCTACATGACTGCGCCTGACCTAAAGTTACCAAATTCTAAAAGTGCAATTCACGTTTTTCGGCGCTACATTGCTGCAAAAATTTCACTGTCTCAATATCAGTCAAGATTTGGGACTCTTTCCATTTTTTTTAGAAAAGGGCTAAATTGCAACACGACCACAATATTACAGAAAGCAAAATTTCAAATACCCTGCGCAGATCCAAACCGCACAAGAAAAGACTTTGGCCCCCAGGGTAAGTTTCAAACACAATGAGTGTTAAAACATTACAACGCAAAACACTTAACGACAGAGGTCATAGTCACCGCTAATTTCTTTCAAATTCCAAAAAAAAAAACGTGTGGAAATGAATGAATACTTTCAGATTGATGAAGGAGAAATTCCCTAGAGAGTATCACAGGATCTGAAATGGGCAATTTACTGGCGAAGCCAAAGCTAAAGTAAATGCATACATAATAAGGAAGAAGTTTTATGCAAAATAAAGCTGTGAGCACGTGAGTAAACGAACGCGTGGCAACTTTCTGGGGCTCGCTTATTTGGAACAGAAACACCTTATTTCCAGTAGCGTCATTTTCTAATCCTGGTTGGATACAAGACCAGGCCGTGCGGCGGCTCCTTTAAATTACAGACAAATAAATAAGCAGAAATGGGGGGAATCAATTTTCAAATTTGTTTTTCTAGCGAATTCAAAACTATTAGAAGCAAAATACTGCATAGCTTTAGTATTTTTAATAAGGGCTACCCATATGCAAAAGAGACCGCATTTTATTTTTTGAGCTTTGCCGTAGAGATTCGATTTTGTTTGATGTTTTGGAACAATATGTTTTCAGAAGCCTCCGACTGATTAAAGCAACATGGTTATCTATGCCATGCGTTAAATCAATATACAAAAGCATTTATCACATCAAGTTTGATACTGCATTGAATAAACGCCCAAACTAACGCTTAAGTTTGGGCGAGTCTCGATGATTGGCATAACAGTTTGTAATAAATCGATATAAAAAGCACTTGAGCGCTGCATTCGCCTGACTGTTTCTCAACGAGGTGTTTTTGTTTTTCGCGATATTGGTACTATGAAAGAATCTGACAATGTGACTTCAATAATCAATCCAGTTTCAGTATATCGTTTGCCGTTTATAGAAACGTTTACATACGGATTAAGAAAGAAGCCTCAATGCCAATTCACGACAAAACGTTCATACTTGTAAATTTTAGGGCGAAATGCAAAATGTAGCTACGTGTAAGAAATGATTACTTATAAACAAATTACCTTCTAGTTTAGCTTGATCCTATCCTCGACAGTCGGTGCGAATAATGCTAATGAGACTAATAATCGGTCTGGGTCATCTTTTATACCCACGTTTACATTTTTATTGTTTTTGACGGGCTCAAGAGACAATACATTCCAACGAATACTTCTACAAACTGTCGGGTAGAATTGCACAGCGTTTTCGCATTTTAATGAGCTAATATGACGAACTGCTCAGTCTGCTCGGCCAACCGTTAAGCTCAACAAGAACGCCACAAGAGGAGAAAAAAGGAGGCTAATTTGTTGAAGATGGCTTACTTAACTCGTCATTTCAAAGTATCCAGCGGTGGTTTCCTACCGTAAAATAGCGGATTCTTAGAAATTAAGAACAAAACAACACAATACCTTCTCTTTTGGCTTGATCCTTTCGTCGGCGGTCCGTGCGTAGAATGTTAATAGCTTTTGTGGGTTGGCCTTTATAACCTAATTTATGCTTTTACATAGTTATCAACGAGCTCAGGAGAGTATGCATAAATAAGTGCAAATTACACGTGCATACACAAATGCTTCAAAATATGCGCATTTAGACAAAACTTGGAAAATAATTTTAACTTGCAATGGGTACCGACAACAAAACAATGTCCCTTGCCAAAGAACAAATCCAGCTACATAATTGAGCGCAAAAAAACCGAACTTATTGCCATGCACTTGTCAGCTACACAATTGAGCACACACACAAAAGAATGAACTTATTGCCACACACTTGTCCCGAAAACTCAAGCTTTTATATTTCAAAATGGGTTTTTTTGGAGTTCATCAAGAATTGTACAGATGTACGCTTTTTTAGTGAAGCCCTCCCGATTTTATGTAATGGTTCTCTTTCCCAATGTTTTGTGTTCGTGAAATGAATTTTTTGTTTGCGCTCAAATCTTTATTTACATGATTTTCGATTCAGTGTCGAAAGTAATTCACATTTGCTTTGGATTTGCATTACTACGCTTGCGATTGGTAAAAAAAATCGTCCCTCTTTCTCGACCAGGCAGAAGTAAAACCAACACCAATCGTGACACGCTCGCGCACGTATTTCCGCGCTATGTGCTGGCTAAATGAATTTGCTGCCAGTTTTGATGGGATCATTGGACTGTTTGCGTCCTTTATAACTTACCAGTGATTGCTTTATTTTGGTTAAAGGACGCTCAACTGAAAACTGCACTATAATCAAATCTACGTAAGTCGTGCTAGGCAGCACCCTCGATAGTTTAAGATTATTTATAAATCGCACTCAGATCATGGAAATTCTGAATACATGTATTTGTTTACAGAAATTCGGCTGTTCTTCGATTTTGTCTAAGTTGTCCCGACTGGTAGTACAGATCATATAAAGAACGCGAATGCGTGTCTTTAATTGACGTCCTAGTTGACTTTTGAAGAACAATCCGCGAACTATATAAAACAGATTCAAGTAAAACCAGGACTGGTCCTTTGACAACTAGGAGCTTCCGCTTCAGGGAATTAAAGGGACTGTGTCACTTAATTAGCGAAATTTAGTTATAGGAAATGACCATCAAATTCGGTGAAATATAAAAATAACATCTTAAAACAGCGGAGGAACATTTCAAAAACATAGCAAATTCAAAAGAAGGTACGGATGGCCAGAATTGACGAAGATTGAAACGGAATGCGATATGGGTTTTTGAAATATTGTTGGGCTGAACAGTTTTCAAAGTTAGTCTCGTTTCCTTGAAACTTTAAATTATAACGCCCGGTAGCCATATTTAGTTGCAGTGAAAATAAGGGTTTTTTCATTTGGATCCATAAAATTCATTTCTTTTCAAACGTTAAGTTTCTTACAAGTATTTGGCAAAACTTAATAAAATAAACTTAACTCAGCCGTTACACAGTCCCTTTAAGGTAGTACTTTCTTAAAAATGCCTATCCACCTACTATCTATTATTACCACCGGACATTTGATGGTCTTTAAGTTTCTCTTCGAAAAAAATCGAATTCACAAAACTACTCTCACTCACTTAACCCTTTGAATGCCAAGGACGTATATATACGTCCTGAAATATGAGCCTCAGATACCCAGGACGTATATATACGTCCTCTGTAAAGCCTTGTTTTGGTTTTCTCGGTCGTTCGAAGATTTTTTCTGTGTCCGCTGACCAAAGAATTTTGCATTGTTGGCACTTGTTGGCACAACATATGGTAAATCCAACATGGCGGCCCATCGGCAGCAAGGTCACGTCGGATGAAAACCACGGAAGTTTTAGCCGAAGTTTAAGCAGATAGAGACTCTGATTTATCAACGATAGAAAGGGATAAATTGACGATGTTTCAGAGTGCAATTAAATTAGTTCAGGTTCAGAGGACGACCATGAAAGCGGAGAAGAAATCGAAGGTATCGAACAACATCAGTGTTTTGTTGTGAATACAAACAGGCTGCCATAGCAGTTGTAACTGCCTAGCCAATTCATATATATACTTGCTGTAGTACCTTTTGTAGTCCAAGAATGAAAACTAAAAAGAGTAATAAAGTGCCAAGGTGCTTAAATCACGAGAAACTAATTTGTGTGAAAAATCCAATATGGCCGCCGGTCACAAGCCTGTATTTAAAATCACCGAAAAACTTCCAAAAAGAAATCTTTATTTTATTAGGTATACACAGTCATAAGTACGGCTTTTAGAAAGCTTACATATTTACAACAGCATTTACAAAGGATTTCTTGACGACCTGTGACCACACAAACATTTACACAAAAGATGGTAGGCCTGTGCATGGCCTGAAATGGGACGATAAACCCCGTTACTTGCAGTTATTGCAAACTCAAACCTGCCATCCCTATACATGCTTTTTTATTTACACGTTCTTTTTTGCAGGGTTCCAACAGGGTGCCTTTTATCATTTACGTAGCTTTCATATGGTTTTAAGTACAGAGTGCACTAGTGTAAAGGGTGGGAGCGTACCGCTCAGACAGGATAATACACTATTAGCAGAAACACGTGCCGGGGGACCCACCTGAAACGCCTTTCTTATTGTAGATTTATTTGCCCATGAAATGTTATAAACTTTTCCATTGATAAGATATTAACAAAATACATGGTAAGAGCCTGGTAACCGTGTAGTTATCTGTTTCCAGACTCATCGGAATGCCTATATGTGAATATAAAGGTTTACAAGTCCAAATAACTTAAATATGACGAATCTTAAAATAGTCATGAAACCAAAAACTCTTGCTCTGGTGCAAAGGCAGCTGAATAAATAAATAATTAATTAAACAAAACACATTCTAGCAGACCGGATGTAATTTCGCAAATCCTTTCCTAAAAGTAATGTTCTTCGTCCAATTAACATCCGTAAAAAGTCAATTGGTCGTGATTTAACTAGTACGTGATTTTGTACGACATATTCAACAATTATTCACCGAAGGGGAGGTGAATAGTTGTGGATAAATTGTTTTAGTATATACCACATAAGTGGAATAACAAGCGGACCAAAACATCGCTTTTGGCAAACAAAGCGACGCACGACGGCAGTTTGTCTCTCTTTAGCTGCTCGGAGGTGAATAGTACTTTGCTAATCACCTCCGAGTTAACCAATCAGCGCGCGCCAAAAGCCCTATTCACTTGTGTGGTATATACTATTGACTAGTATCTTATTCCTGTACAAAAATACACATGTTTATCAATGTACCAGCAATGTGGTCTAAATAGCGATGCTATTTGGTACCCTTTCTGGAAGCAAATACGTGTAAGGAAATTTTAAAGTCTCGTTCCTCTTCTTTATGGACACCGAAATTCTGTTAAGTTTTCCTTGGAAGCGCAAAATGGCCTCTCGGGCAGCCATGTCTGTAAAGGATCCATCAGAATAATCACCAAGGAAACGCTGTAGGGTAAGAGAAGAAAAAATACATTGTTTGTTAGTTTCTCAGCACTTGAAATAACCGTAGATGGCGCGCGAGTCCTTTGTTTCGCCTTCGCGGCTCTCATTAGAGGCACCCTCGGCGAAAGAAATCACTCGCATGCAAAATACTGCTTATCATAATGCTTAAAAGGCATAATGCTAAAGGCAGCCTCATAGAGCTTCATAGAAGAGACATATTGAATATGTTGAGGCTGATAGAACAGTGTCCAGCTTAAGAAATTAGCTTCTCGTTTGCAACCACACATGATTGTGCTCCTTACGAAAGAGACTTCTAAATAACGAACAGCTTTTTGTTATCGTAAAAAAACAACAACAAACAACAACCGCCAAGTGGGTATCTACAGACTACCTTGACAAGATTATGGCGAAATGAACAATCATAAGAGGACAGACGCATAAAAAGCTGGCGTTAATTGGTTAAATTTACCTCATCGGGAAAGATGCGAGTCAAATCGTACAGCACCACCAAAGTAACCCCTGTCTGGTGCTTGGTAGGGAGACTTTTCATTATATCTTTCACGGTTACTTTGCCTTTTTCCGTTGGAGGTGGTTGTCGCATGAGTGCAGGAGAACTTGGCGGGAAACCGAGTGAGTCCATCTGAGAGAAGTTGACCGCTGCGTGTTGGCAGGCGCACGTGAAGATGACCATGGTCAATATGTGAGTCAGCTGTTCAATGCTTGTGACGGATGACGGGAAGCCGTGATCTGTCTCTCCTTCCCGAACAGCGTAGCCATTGTCATGAAGATCTAGGATCCACGCTTGAATTTCTGTGTCCTGTAAAATATAATCAGTGTTGGAGAAGACGATGACTTGTGAATGAAACATATTTTTGGTTATTCTTCGTACACTATTCTTGAATAAGGTTTTGTCTGTTGGCGTAAAACTTTTAATTCCAGGAGTCTCCAAACTCAATTATTAAGTCAATATTTTGCCAAAAAATCAAAACAAATAAACAAAACCAAAAAAAAACGATACTATAATGTATATTAGAATAAGTGCTCGATAGCTTTCATTTGAATGGTCAGTTAATAGGCCCGGGATCCCAGGGCTTCATTCGCTGCCTTGTAAGTGTGTGGACGATTTCCTTCTCCTTCTCCATTTCCTGTACTACGCCTTCTTTAAAACTACCGATCTGAATCCTTAATATTAAATAAGGAAGAGAAATCTAGAGTGATCCGTTAGCCAACTTGTTTTGCAAGCTATTTTTGCGTCAAAATAAACAACAACTATGAAACTACTTTATACCTTCTCGATGTCCTCGTCAGAATGATAGTAAATTGACAAGATCCTTGTGATGTAGTCCTTGATGGCCTGCCAAAGCCTCAGGGCATCGTCCCGATAGTGGAAGCCTGGCAACTTTTCCGGATCATCTACTCCTCTCTCTTTTAAGAATTTCGGCAGGTCATATGATGACCAACTGACATTCCTGTAGTACTTCTTCATAAGATCAATGTGACCTAAGAGTATCAGAACATGCTTGAACGGCTGTACTGTTTCTTCAGTAGTGGTGGTGGCTGTTGCAATTCTTACAACCGCCCGGGTTCAAATTATTGGGTGACAATATGTACCGAGGGGAGATCTACTTAGAATTTTTTTGGTGTTTGGGTTATAAGTTTTACGGCGGTAAGTTCTCCTCAGAACTACTCTTACCCGAACGATCACACTATACGACCTATTGATACTACTGGGTTCAAACCATTTACTATAATATTCGCTTAATTGTTTTTTCAAGAGGGTTTTGAAAAAGGAAAAAAAAAGAGCAAGAGAAATTCGCTCCTGTTTTGCTTATGTGAGATCCCCTAGGAATTTTACCTCCACCTCCAAGGCTAAGGGTGTTGTCTGCCACACCCCCAGCAGGAATCAGTCTCTCTCTTCCAAGGGTGTTGATGGCGAGAACTCCTCGCACGTGAGGAATCAATAGTTTCCACACGGGGTGGAGTGAGGGAAGATTTCTCCAGCTGGCAAGGGAGATCGGTTCCATGAACAGATGAGTGCGAAGAAGGTGCGTGATCATCTGAATCAACAAAGGTAAAGATTTAAGATATTTTGTCTTAAAGGAATCAATATGTTCAAATTTGTTCAAGTTCACTTTGTAACATCTTAAACCATTCCTCAAAATTACGTTATTGGCCGAAGTGTGTAAACCGAAGTGTGTAAACCCAGTGTGTGTAAACCCATAACGGTTTACACACATATAATGGTTATATTTTGTAATGCCAGAACAGAAAAGGAAGACTCCCTTGCACACTTGCTTCCACGGTTTTGTCGGTCAAACAGATGCGTTTCGTATTCGGTCAGATCTTTATGTCTGTTGTGCAGTCACGTTGACCATAACCATGCATTTTCGGGACCTTCCCTTACTGAGCAAGAAAAGATCCCATTTTGTTTACTCCTGCCCCGTTATTTTAACAAGACAAAGGCGGATCTGTACTTCTTTTCTCCTCGCCTTGTCAGCTCGTTTAGATCAGCTACTGGTATTTATTCCTCTACGATTCTCTAGAATTGATTTTGTTTTACAGTCTTTACAGAATTCATTCAACTCTAAGAGCAGTTTGTATGTTGTGATAGAATCGCCCAAATAAAAGTAAGATTTGCTATTAAGGAAAACGTGACTTGCAAGGTTGCAACAAGCCATATTCATACTATACTCAGCCAGTATGTTGGTAATTTGGTTCGTAACACAATCCATAAGTTATGGCTTTTCTAGTGGAAACCAGAGCCCAGTTGTTCAAAGGGTGGATAACGCTATCCACCGGATAAATCGCTATCCAGTGGATTAGTGTTGATAAACCCAACTACGCTATCCACTAGATAGTAATCTATCCAGTGGATAACGTAGTCCACTCATCGAACAACTGGAACCAGGACACCAAACTCTCATCAGATACTTTGCACTTACTTGATGATACTGCGTATCGGCATTACGTAGCCACATCTTTGCGCAGATCCAGTCAAGTTCAGAGTCATTCGGGGTCCATATCGGGTTAGTCTCACTCGGCACCTGGTGTAACTGGATAGCTATGGGTACGATATCTCCACTGCCCTTGACGTAAAACAAACCCAGCGCTGCGCAGGTGTAACGATTCTCTAAGCTCTCATCGTTGTGGCCATAAAATGGGATTTCCTCAAGAATCTCAAAATTCACCATGTAAACACGGCCATCCTTGAATAAATAACATATTGCGTCACTTTCTTTTTCTTTTATTAGTTTGTTTTAACAACGGCAATCTAGTCAGTCAGTTAGTCAGTCAGTCAGTCAGTCAGTCAGTCAGTCAGTCAGTCAGTCAGTCAGTCAGTCAGGCAGGCAGGCAGGCAGGCAGGCAGGCAGGCAGGCAGGCAGGCAGGCAGGCAGGCAGGCAGGCAGGCAGGCAGGCAGGCAGGCAGGCAGGCAGGCAGGCAGGCAGGCAGGCAGGCAGGCAGGCAGGCAGGCAGGCAGGCAGGCAGGCAGGCAGGCAGGCAGGCAGGCAGGCAGGCAGGCAGGCAGGCAGGCAGGCAGGCAGGCAGGCAGGCAGGCAGGCAGGCAGGCAGGCAGGCAGGCAGGCAGGCAGGCAGGCAGGCAGGCAGGCAGGCAGGCAGGCAGGCAGGCAGGCAGGCAGGCAGGCAGGCAGGCAGGCAGGCAGTCAGTCAGTCAGTCAGTCAGGCAGGCAGGCAGGCAGGCAGGCAGGCAGGCAGGCAGGCAGGCAGGCAGGCAGGCAGGCAGTCAGTCAGTCAGTCAGTCAGTCAGTCAGTCAGTCAGTCAGTCAGTCAGGCAGGCAGGCAGGCAGGCAGTCAGGTAGGCAATTATTATGTCAAACGGCTAGAAAAATATCTCACTTACTTAACTATAATTATCATATTGTCATGTTTTAGGTATCCAGCTGAATCCATGAGTCATAGTCAGCTAGTTTGACAGATTTACATTACGACAAACAGATAAGTATGTAGGACAAAGGGCAGGTCAGTCACTCACTTAACGACAGATCTTTGTCTACACTTTTAAGTAGGTTTTGGACAGTCAGTCATAAAAGGTACCTGTATTGCCTTCTCAAGCGTATCACCCTCATCAAGAAGGTTGCCGACCAGCTCCTGTGTGACGGGGAAGTTGGAAGGCAGCTCCATGCATCGCTTGATCGTGTCAGGGTTACAGCCATTCAAGAACTGAGCTCCATAGAAACAGTCATCTTGCCAGTGCTCGGCGGCCAATGGAACATCACCGATGTAAGTGACGAATGCCTGAAACAATGTAACTATTTTAAATTTCCTGCTAGAAAAATCATTGCATTACACTCGCTGCAAACTCGCTGAAAGACATTTTGAGAGCTAATCTGGGTATGACGTAGAGTATACACTCTAAACTGGGTATATTGTCTTTCAGGCTCTCGTGTGGACAAGTTTACTTAAAAAATGTGAGTAGCCCACAAGAATGGTGTGCCCCCTGTTATCAAGTGGTCACTTCCAACGGCAATAAACTGTTCTTGTTTTACGCTACGTTTGCGTGTTTCTGGAAAGTCAGCATTAATAAGAAGTTTTCTACACCAAGCTATATAAATCTTCAAAGTTGTTGTAGCCAGCCAAACCAAGCGCGACAAACAAAAGCTGTTTTTTGAATCCTAAATCTTTGTCTTCTAAAGAGTGTGAAAGTGCAAATTGGAAACCATTTTTAAAGTTTTTTTTTACTTGAGAAATTGTAAACAAAACAAAACAAACAAGAAACAAAGGCACCACATAAAGAGTACTGCTTAAGAGCACAGGTTTCCTACGGTCAAACATATGTCGGTAAGAGTCCTTAAATGGAATTCGCTCATACTCTTGCCATGGGTAGGTCTCAATATGAAATAAATCACAGTATACTTTGTTTGGCTAAATATCGATTTGTTTTCGAGAAAATCGATAATTCTAAAATCCAGCAAAATTGACGCTTTCGGAGCTCAAAATTTATGCCGAGTTTGTTAGCTTCGCGTCGTAAAATAAAGCACTCTGGAAGAAAAATACCTATTTAATATCGAAGAATAACATCAAATTAGTACGTCGAAAGCAATTTCTGCTCTTGAAGTCCTTTTATCTACAAAATATAATTAAGTTTATTCGACACACTTTTGATTTAATTCAAAATAGGTCAAACTTATCGCTTTATTTAAGTATGAGCGAAGCGAAATAAATGGCCGAAAATTTGGTACTAGACAGATAAATGATTGTTCTTTTCGATACTAAAAGGATTTCCTAGGGAAATAATTTAGTGCGATGCTTTCAGATCTCAAAGTTGCTTAAAATTCGTTAATTTAACCGACCGTGACATTGTTGATCTTATCAACATTATGTAAACAATCCACGCAAAGGTTAATTTTCCCCATGTGAACTTCAACTGAGTAAAATAAAAACATAGACTTGCTTACCGTGGTGTTCGCTGATACATTGTAAATCCTGTTTTCCTCATTTACGACAAAACCTAAGCCCTCGGCGAAGCTGTTATCCTATTTTCTTGACGCGCCATTTGTAACTGATTTCCACGTCTTGAAGTGACAGTTCTTTTCCATGCATTCTTGAAAACAGTCCAGTCTTAACTGATCAGTGTAAACAGGAATACGAAGTACTTTGCTTTAAATCAACTTAAAGCTTAGCAGCAGTGGTAGATAATTAAATCGATACGACCGGCGAATCTTCGTTTCGAAAACCGCCATTTGAGATTTGTCGGCCCAATTGTCCTGCGGTATGCAGATAATTAATTCACACTTGAGTAACTTCCGGCACATGAAATCGACAATCACCGTGACCAGATTGCACCTAACCTGCGATCGACCCTGCGATCAGGCTTACCCCTCCACCGCGAGAAAAATAACGCCTGATCGCAGGTTAGATAGCACCCTCCTTTTCGAAATATTGGTCGAGGCACTATTTTTATCATTTTAACATAAGCTCTCAATGAAAAACTTTTAAGCTGAACTTGTAATAAAGTTTCACTTCAGTTAGCCACCATTCGAGAGAGTTGTTAAATGGTTGCATGAAATCCGGGTGGAAAGTTCTTCTGTTGCGTTGCTTCGCTTTGTTTCATATTTTTTATCCAGTTCTTACCCTTGTTCAAATTCTTGTCCCTTCTTCAGTGGAAAATTTGAAACGACGTTAAAATCCGAACTGAGTTGTAAATAGTGTGAAATAATAAAAAATCTAATCTAAAAAATCTAAATCTAGTTGGAGCCGGTCCCGAAGGTACCCGTTTCAGAGAGAGTTGGCTGTACACAAAACCTTAGATGGCGTCGTTGGATCCGTCTCCCGTGAATGTCAGTTAAAAATATATATTCTGTGTAGTCTAGCCTGTAAACAAGCTCTCCTTCTTTCTCCTGTGGAAGATTGGGCGAAATAAAAGCGGGAAGGCCGGAAAGGTGGGGAAGGGGTGGGGGAAAAAGGGACCATATATCATGTATATGCAGTTGTAATACCAGTCACGGTAAACAATTTATAATAAAACACTGAACATTTATGACTGTTTACACCAAGGTGTATATTGGTGTAAAAATAAAGGAAAGGGTGCTTTTCACTTCATTAGATTAAAGCTAGGTGAAGAAAAGTACACGTAATCAGAAGTTTGTTATGGACTTCTGACGTGATGCCATATTTTGTATTTATTACTGCAAAGTACAACAAAGCATTTATACCAAAGTAGCATTATTTAAAAAAAAAATGAGCATAATTACAGTTGAGCATTATATCGGACAAAAAACAAGCATTGTTAGAAGCATAACATTCCCTTTTTACCAGCGTAATTGGAAGGGCCTCTGGTATTCAGTTAGAAAGAACTTGCATTCAAAAGATACCGCGTTCTAGAAACAAGTCACCCCGTTTTGGCTGCTGATATTTTGGAACTTTTGTGTGTTCAAAATACCATATCTCGTTCTAGATATCGTCTGATATTGAAAATCCCGTTCTAGATCGGGAACCCAAAACCACGACCTCATTGGACGGCACAGAGCCGTTTTGGGGAAATACCCCAGCTTCGACAACTCCTTCCTAATAAAGTTCGCCTATTGAATTGAGAATTAAGGTGATTATAAAGTTATTACTTTATATCTCTTGTTGTTTGGAAACTTGAGTCGTATTATAATTACAAACGTCTTATTTACGAAGGAATAGACTGCGGATAATATTTGAAACTTAAACCGTTTTTCCCCTAATAGCTTCCAAATCAACTCAAAACACACCGGAAAACAGGTTTAAAAACAAAATATTTATATAATGACTATGATATTTTTAATACATTTGGGTCCCCTGACGGCGAGGCGCTTGTCTCTCCCCGCAAGCTCTGGCGGGGGGCACCTTCCCTTGTTTACGCCGGACCCCAGCAGAATATATATATGGTCATATTTTTTAACATTCACGGAAGACGGATCCAACGATAACATCTTAGATTTTGCTTTCACCTGTTTTGCCTTGACCTAATCAAGAACTTGGACAAAGGCAAGAACAAAAAAAACTATAAAGCGAAGCAACGCAACAGAAGAACCTTAGACCCGGGAGTTAAAAGCGCTGTCATGCAACTATTTAGCAACTTTCACAAACGGTGGCTACCTGAAGTGAAACTTAATTACATGTTCAGCCCAAAGGTTTTTCATTTAGAGCTTATATTAATATAGCAATAGTATGGTGCCTCAACCAATACTATACCAAAACGCAGGGTGCTATCTGGTCACGGCGGTTGTCGATTTCATGTGCCGGAAGTTACGCAAATGTGAAATACATTATCTGCACACCGCAGGGCCGACAAATCTCAAATAGCAGTTTTCGAAAAGAAGATTTGCCGGCCGAATCGATTTATCAACCACTGCTGCTGTCCGGAACGTTTCGGTCCGATTTTCGGATAGGATATGTCTTCTGTTTACACGGATAGGATAGGCCTTCTGTTTACACGGGGCCGTTCTGGAACCGGTGCGGGACGGAACCAAAACTGGACCTGCTATTTTGCAGGTCAAGTTATGGAACCGTTCCGGACCGGTTCCAGAACCGTCCTGTGTAAACACATGGATCGGTGCCAAACGCTTCCGTGTAAACAGAGGCCGATCCGGTCCGGTCCAGTTCGGAACGGCTCCGGTCCGGTCCCGTGTAAACGTAGCCTAGCTGGTTAGAGTATAAAAATGACTGAAAAAACGGCAAGGACAGGACCAACACCAGGTGTCCGTCTTATAGAGATCTTCAATAAGGGAGAGTTGACTCTACAACTGTTTTGCCTTAGCCTAATCAAGAATTTGAACAAGGGTAAGAACTGGATAAAAAATATGCAGCAAAGCGAAGCAACGCAACAGAAGAACTTTCGACCCGGAAGTTAAAAACGCTTTCATGCAACCATTTAACAACTCTCTCGAACGGTGGCTTACTGAAGTGAAACTTAATTACAAGTTCAGCCCAAAAAATTTTCATTGAGAGCTTATGTTAAAATAATAAAAATAATGCTTCAACCAATACACCAAAAAGCAGGGTGCTTTCTGGTCACGGTGGTTGTCGATTTCATGTGCCGGAAGTTACTCAAGTGTGAATTAATTATCTGCATACCGCAGGACAATTTGGCCGACAAATCTCAAATGGCGGTTTTCGAAACGAAGATTCCCCGGCCGTATCGATTTATCTACCACTGCTGCTAAGCTTTAAGTTGATTTAAAGCAAAGTACTTCGTATTCCTGTTTACACTGATCAGTTAAGACTGGACTGTTTTCAAGAATGCATGGAAAAGAACTGTCACTTCAAGACGTGGAAATCAGTTACAAATGGCGCGTCAAGAAAATAGGATAACAGCTTCGCCGAGGGCTTAGGTTTTGTCGTAAATGAGGAAAACAGGATTTACAATGTATCAGCGAACACCACGGTAAGCAAGTCTATGTTTTTATTTTACTCAGTTGAAGTTCACATGGGGAAAATTAACCTTTGCGTGGATTGTTTACATAATGTTGATAAGATCAACAATGTCACGGTCGGTTAAATTAACGAATTTTAAGCAACTTTGAGATCTGAAAGCATCGCACTAAATTATTTCCCTAGGAAATCCTTTTAGTATCGAAA
This sequence comes from Oculina patagonica, assembly GCF_052425735.1. Taxonomy (NCBI): domain Eukaryota; kingdom Metazoa; phylum Cnidaria; class Anthozoa; order Scleractinia; family Oculinidae; genus Oculina; species Oculina patagonica. The sequence continues at coordinate 15,705,214 of NC_135761.1, forward strand.
AGAACAATCATTTATCTGTCTAGTACCAAATTTTCGGCCATTTATTTCGCTTCGCTCATACTTAAATAAAGCGATAAGTTTGACCTATTTTGAATTAAATCAAAAGTGTGTCGAATAAACTTAATTATATTTTGCAAATAAAAAAGACTTTAAGAGCAGAAATTGCTTTCGACGTACTAATTTGATGTTATTCTTCGATATTAAATAGGTATTTTTCTTCCAGAGTGCTTTATTTTTCGACGCGAAGCTAACAAACTCGGCATAAATTTTGAGCTCCGAAAGCGTCAATTTTGCTGGATTTTAGAATTATCGATTTTCTCGAAAACAAATCGATATTTAGCCAAACAAAGTATATTGTGATTTATTTCATATTAAGGCCTACCCATGGTAAGAGAATGAGCGAAATCCATAACAGGGCTCTTGCCAAGAATTTTCATTTTTGTTTGAAATTTGTGCATATGTCCTCTTAATACCTTTCACGCAATGGTTTCATTCACATAATTGAAAGTTAATCAGTCGAATGTACACACCTTGCGATAATCATCAAAGTCGTCCCAAGAATCAAAGATGTTCAACAACTTTATTAGACCAAGATTAACCATCGCCTTTTGTCTAGCGTTATGAAGGTCTTCTGCAGCTTCTTGCGTGAACTGGATATCTTTAGGAAGCTTTTTTGTGCTTTCACACTTGATATATCCTGGTAGACCGAGAAAAACTGGATCGTCTCCCCACTGAAAAATCTCTTGTCGTTGTTGAATTTCTAGTCGCCTTTGGTTCCGCACTGATTCATGCTGTTCATCTGTGACAAGCAGTGCTAAAGAGACAAAGAAAACGGCGAGTGAGCTAAGTGGTTTTTCTTTTCCCACAATTATGTAAGCAGTAGACGTTAACGAGCGAGGGAAGGAGGGATACTCAAAAAAACCTAACGCGACGGGGAGGTATGATAAAAAGCCTTAATGGGTATAGTATATTGACTTTTCAAAATCACATCAACTTTTTAAAATCTTCTAAAACGTCGCGTTGCACACGTTATGGCATTTTTCTAGTTCCTGACTATTAACTCTTTTCCACCAGACTTAATATTTGCAATGCAAGGAAATTAAGCGGTGTGTTTGCAAGTTCTATGACACATCCTGTTGCCTCTCCCAAGCACACAACAGAAGAAACAAGGTAAGGCATCTAACCCCGTACATCTTAAGGCGCTGACACACCGGTGGTTATGTTTTAGGGACATGTCGTAGCGGCATCCAGCAAGGAAAAAATCGAAACGTGTAAACACACAGAAAAGTCTGAGTTGGAGCATGTTGCAGCCACACGTCCCATTGCGCCACGGCTTTTAAGCGTCGACAGTACAAAGAATCGAAAGTCTTTATTTCATGATAGGGTAGGTAAAGTCTGCGTTCGAGCCTAATGGGCCTTCAGGCCAGAGCTTATCCCGGTTTCCGTAGCATGAAGCGACTAGGAGTATTTCTACCCCCACTGCTCCCATCGCAGGGTTACCCCCCAGCAGTAAATTCGCCGGTACCCATTTGTACACCTGGGTGGAGAGAGGCACTGTGAGAGTAAAGTGTCTTTCCCAAGAAGACAACGCAGTACCCCGGCCAGGTCTCGCACCCGGACCGCTCGATCCGGAGCCCAGCGCATTAGCCATTACGCCACCACGTCTCCCCCTGTTTATTTTATAGCAGGGGACTATTGAAGTTATTTTTACTACCTTTCCCCTCGTAGAAGATCGATTCACTCTGCACCCATCGACCGCAAGGGAATTCGTAAAGCCTCTGGGGATCTTGACTGCAGGTGATCATCACCTTCTCCACAAACCAGTCGCTAAAAAGTCCACCCTGATCATTGTCAAGTTTTATCATCAAAAGCTCGCCTACATCCTCTGCATCCAAGACATATGTATCTTCTTGCCCCGCTTCAAAATCATCGTGAAGCCATTTGTCCATTAGAAGAGGGCTTGTTCTCCCTTTAGTACCTAAAAAAGTTTTGAACAACCATTTAGAAAGAGTTTCTTAGATAAAAAACTAGAACCTCCGGCTTAGAACATTAAAAATGGAAGTTTAGTTCAGTGAGTTCCGCGACTTAAAGCATAAAAAGATTGGTAAGAAATGTAATCGTTTTTCAAATTAAAAACTTGCCTAAGCTGGATTTATGTTGATGTGACAATAGTCAACTTATCAGTTTTGCCAGTCTTAATTTTAACCTTATCCAATTTTAATTATGATCACGGTTGTTGTGTGTTTTTAGTGATCTTTCATACCAGTATTTAAGTTTTGCATCCCTTCTCTTCCGTCTAATTGTATTTTAGAACTGAACAGCACAAAGGTTTCATCTGATTAACTCTGAAGATTTTTCTTTTTTAAAGGGACCGTGTCACGGATTTTAGCCAAACTTAGGCATAGGAAATGACCACCAAATTCGTTTAAATATATAAAACAACATCTTAAAACTGTGAAGGAATATTTAAATAACACACCAAATGCAAAAGAAGGTACGGATGGCTAAAAGTGACGAAGATTCAGAAGATTGAAACGGATTGCGATATGGGTTTTTGAAAGGTGATCCGGCGAAACAGTTTTCAAAGTTAATCTTGTTTGCTTGTAACTTTAAATTATAACGCCGGGAAACACATTTGGCTGCAGTGAAGCTATGGTTTTGTCATTTAGAATCATAAAATTAATTTCTTTGCAAACATTTAGTTTCATGGCGAGTGTTTGGCAAAATTTAATAACATAAAATTAACTTAGCCGTGACACAGTCCCTTTAACAAAGGCAAAGAAACATCATTTAGCATCTTGTATAATGGAAGTAGAAAGATCTCACTGCTTTAGATTTTCTTTGCATGTTCTTTGGCATGTGAACAATTGCCATACCTGGCCTTAATGTACAACATGAAGGATAAGGTGAACTTCCATACTTAATGCTGCATTTTTCACTAAATAAATCTATATCCTGTAGATATCTTAGCTCGTTTAATTATTTCTCAAATGGAGAATGATTTATCCGTTGGATAGAACCATCTACCCTTTGAACAACCGGAGAATAAACTATGCACGAACAACTGCCACAGAGAATTACCATCTTACCAGTAATTGTAAGGGTCACATTAGCGTTGGTACCAGCTCTTTTTCGGTCCCCAGTCAAAACTGAAATGCAATAGATGGACAGCCCTTCGCCTGTCGGTTTTGAAGGTCGCCTTAAGGAGCACTTCTTGCTCGAATCCGAAAGAACTTTGGATCTCAGATATGCAATGGAATTATAGTCGTAGATGGTCTTGGCGGGGGGAAGGGACAAAGACAAAGGAATATTTTCCAAGGAGTATCGTGTACATTCTGTGACATCAAATGGCAATAGTGACGACAGACTGACATCGGCGAGGTCTAGCCAAGGGTGAGTGGCCTGGTCCCAGGCTCTTGCCGCATGGAGAACGAGGTGGGAGTCGTCAGGTTTTATTTCGTGTAGCTGTATTTGAAGTTTGTATTGAATACCGCCTTCTGACATCCGGTCTTCGATATCAGCTTTCAAATAGCCTTGAGGTCTTATTTCGCTGTCCCACCGGGACGTTTCCCTACAGGTACACAATAAAAATACGTAAGTGTTGAAAAAACTATAACGTAGATCATGAAGGATGAACAATGTTACCGAGTCTTACCAGGGTTTTCGTTGGTCTTCCTCTGTCATCAAGCCAGTCTCTTCCCTGTCATCTGCGGGAACGAGGCGAAATTTGGCGTAACGCGGTACACCGTCTTTTGCTTTGTATTCTAGCGCCAACCACGAGTAGTACCGCTGGTCAGTAAACGAAGCAGGTGCGCGACGAAAACCACCTATGGCCAAGTGGAAGCTAAAATTGGGAATGAAAGGAAAAGGGATTATTGACTTAAAAATGGATTTCATTTTCTGACACTGAAACGTAAGTAGGAATATATCCAGCTGGGTGAAAATTAAATGTTTTGTTTACGGTGTAATAATCCCCGGTCGCATAAAACCTTAAACTAGTTTAACCCTTTCAGTCAGCCCCTAGGAGTGCCAATCGGCACACGAGGTCTTAACTTAGTCAATATTTGTCCAATTGACTTGAATTATTTAAAACAAAAATTGTGTTGAAAAGATCTGCGTTTTGAAAGCATAAAACAGTACCTCCTCCTATTTATGACTTGATTGGGGGGAATGACCACCCCTAAAGCTTTTAAACGCGGTTTAAAATTGAACTAATTGACGTTCCAAAGTCGACATCGGAAAGATTACTATATTCCTGCCGCAATTTTAATTTAAGGTAGATTTTATTGGCACCTATAAGCTATTAAATAGCAAATTCAATACTTACTGCCATGGGTCTTCAAGACAGTATTCTTCAAAGGTCTTGGCGCCTTTATTTAACGCGTTCAGCATCTTATCAAAACTAAAGAGGTTCCACACTGCGGCCTCTTCACCAGTATGCATCATCAGATCGAACGGTGACTCGATATCGCTGTCAGCAAACTTCACAGACACTATTCTCACGTCCAGTGCAGCGTCATCATTTTTGACCAGATTAGAATGGCGGATACGCACTGGAAAGACTCGTCCTGGGGTGAAAAAGTCGTGCGCAGGGAGGAGAGGGTTGTTGAGAATTGTAATGGCTCCAGTAGCCCCCACACCTCTAGGGTGAGTGAGTGATTTGAGAACAAAGCCTGTTTGATATTTTTTAACATAGAGTGCCAATTGTGATGCACTGAATGGTCCAGGTTCTGGTGGAGGCTGAAAAAAAAAAAGATGACAGCACCCGGCTTAAATTCAAGTCGAATGTAAAACATCGAGGAAAGAAGGAAGAAAGTTTAGACAGCGTTTAAGAAAAAGGACACGTTTATTCTAAATTGGGTTTAAACATGGATGAAAAAAAATTCTTACTCCGCGAGTTTTCTGTAAAATTTTTGGTGCCACTTGGCCCCACGTACCTCATCAGCTTCTTCCATTTTCTGTTCAAACAGTTCCTCTCCCATCATTTCCTTCCACATCTTGAATCCCATATTCACCCCTGGTAGACAATTATTAAAATTAGCTTACATAAAGTGCAGAAGCGTAGAAAAAAATTGAGTTTAAAAAATAGTTGTAAAGGGTAATTGCTTACAGCAGTTCGGCTCTTCCTTGATTTCAATCACCGGTCTCTTAATTGTTCCATTCTGGGATTGTCTGGGCTTTTTCTTCTTTGAAGGAATGATCCCCATGTTTCTTGAAAATCTATATGTATTTTAAAGTAAGAAAGAAGGTATAGTCACGTTATAGTTGAGTATTTTTTTTTGACCTCGTTAACACGTACATTGTCTAACTTAATTGCGTCCGTGGATTGCATCACAAATGCTCGCTTTATTGGTGCAAAACAAAAACACAAAGAAGTCACACTTCGTGTCGACATTTTGCATAACATTGCTGAGCTTCTAGCTCATTAGACGTTACGTGGAAAAAGAAATGATTGATTGATTGATTAATTGATCATTTGAGTGAAAATTCGTCGTTTAGGTGCCCAAAGGAAGGGTTGCGTTGTCGGAGCCCAGCAGCCCTAAACATTTCGCCATGGAACCTGGAGCCCCATTTTTTCGCGGCTTGAAGCCCTAATATTATTTTGCTGCAGAGAGTGACAAGAGTGGAGCTCAGAACCAACCCGGAGACCAATTTTTTGGAAGGGGGGAAACCTGGAACCTTGGAGCCCTAAACCCCTTTGGGACCCTATGAATTCGTCTTCTTTTTCGTTTTTTTAAGACGCACATAAGTTGACAGTTCATCTTGACGCATTTTCCGTGTGGAGCCGTCTTTGTATTGAAACGCATGGCATGACGCAATAAAACAAAACTTGCTCAAGTAATGCCTCTTTGCTATAAAATAGCTTTCAGCAGGGACCCAAAACACTGGGTTCGACGAAGTATTTTATTCAGTTTGCCCCCGATTTTCACTCCATGTATGATGAAGGTTACCGGATTCCAGAGGCTACTTTCTTTTCTTTTTATTCCAATTGAACGGCTTTTTATTCCAATTGATCCCCTGGGATCATTGTTGACTAATATACTAAGGTAAATGTATGCATGTAGAAACAAGGTCCTTAATGCACAGGAATCTGACATGATTATCACTCAAACGCCTTAAAAACACTTTAGGAAGGCCACCTAAAAGGGACGCTTGCCTTCACAAGCTTTTCAGAACTGTAAAGGTCAGAAATGAGAAATTGTAACGCTTATGTTGGAGCTGCAACAAACGTGAAACAATGTGCATAACAAATTAAAATTATGTCACACAAGCCTTTTAAAAATCGCTTCGCTTCGCGCGACGAGTGTATGATATTGGACCGCCATTGCAGTACTTTTCCCTTATCATTTTCGTTTCGTTAAGCATCGGCCCTCTAGCAGAACACGAAGCAGAGAGTGTCCGGTTCTTGGCTTATACAGATGTTTACTATTGATGCGAATTACGTGTCGGAATGAATGATTTAAATACATGTATGCATACTAAAGAATGTTATCAAAGTTCGCATGTAACACCTCCACATTCGCTATAGTGAACTACTGGCGATCGTTTCTACCAAACTCTTACTATACACAATGCATCTTAGTTTAGTATACTTACCTATTTTAACTTTCTCGTGCACAACTAGCTCTGTCCTGAGTGTATCTTATTTATTTCACCGCACATTTGTTTCACAACGCTTAGCCGTCTGTTGTTGGTCTGGCTGACGTCATTGAGTTCAAAACCAAACTTTTCGATTGCTTAGTAACAAAGAACAGTTAGTAAATAAACTTAGCCATGCGTAACTGTTAATGACCTCAGCGTGTTATAGTCTTGTCGTTGTAAAATATCTTAAACAAAACTTTTTCCGCAATTATTATTTAAAATCATTGAAGCTTCTCTAATTCATTCCACCAACGTGAATAAACATTTTTCAAGAGTTTCAAAAAGAATGTGCCGTGTACTTACACTATCCTGTCGTATGTGAACGGTTAAATTCCTAATCATGATCAGGTGAATAAAGCTCTTCTTTATAGCTTTCCCGTTAAAAGCACAGTTTTAATCTTTTGACAATAATTTCACTGCTGGTGTATGCGTTAGGTCCAACATCACTTGATGGACAATTGTAGCACATACAACAAAAGACTTATTTGTGCCTTTATAACTTGTGTCTCGAGGTGCAAGAAAAGCATTCTACAGTTCATGCTATTTACACAAAATGATCAGTTATGAAATATAAATAATAATGCATTATGACCACAACAAACAATAATCCACTTCAAAATGTTGGGTACGTGCAATCGCACTTAAGCAATAAAATCGCACAGAACACGTTGTTATTTACGTAATTCAGCCGTATTAAAATTTCTTCAGCCGACGTACAAAAGTTAAACATCGGGGGATCAAGCAACCCACTTCATTTCTGCAGTTGGTATTTTCCTTTTAAACAGTGGCTTCCAAGTTATTTTAAATCATGATATTCCGTTTACTTCACGCAAGGTTCAGTGTACGTCAGTGCGAGGGAAGATAGTACGATTAAATCTGCTGTAGCGAGTGGGTGTTCGATTCTTTGGTGTACGTGACGGGATGTTTGTTGACAACGAAAAGCGTGACCTCCGTACTTCACAATGTCACTGACGTCATTTCTAAGGAGCCCCAGAAGCTATGTCACGGATGATACTGGCTGAAATTTTGAAAAAATTGGCCAATTTTTTCAAGTTTGTCGTTCGTAATTGGTCTAAATCTATCTTCATTCGAATTCATCTTTGTTTATTTTCAGTTCGTTATTTATTCCCTTGGTCCGAATGCTAGTATTTTGAGGTTTCCTAAATTTGAAAGTCATATCAGGAACATCAGGAAACAACGGCTCTATTCCACTCGAAGATTGTTTTTAGTATAAAACCTTTTTTTAACAAGAACTTCGAGGCTGGATTGATTAAGGTTTAAGAGTATGCTAAGAAAGTAAGGTCATACCAAAGCTAAGAATATTTTAGGACGTTCGCGCTAATTGTTAATGCGCATCCCTACTGCGCACGTAATTCATGTCGCAACGCCATGCCACGCCATACTTAGAGCGCGCGCGCTCAGTAAAATTTCAAAGAACATATAGGGTGAGTTGCCGTTCCGCTAGCTTCGCTTGCAATTTGCTCTCTTAAATGGTCGGTGGCCTCTACTTTTTTCTTAACGGATCACTTTTGTTAATTAATATCTACGTTTTGCGAGAAAATGAAAAAAATCTATTGAGTGAAAGTTTGATTTCCACTTTTTGAGCTTTCCTTTTTGCCGTACGTACGACAGTTTGAAATTCGTTTTTCCAGGGTTAAGTTTCACAAAAAAGATGGCAAAACTAGGAATTATTTACGCAACAGACGCACTTCTACAAAATTTGATAAATCGTTAGCCTCCGTTTACTCATCTTCGATATTTTTAATTTTAAACCCTGTTAACCATGCTGAATTACCGTGCGCCAATTTTCCAAAATTAGGGTAGTTTTTCACACGCTTTTTCTCTGAAACGAAGTCGGGGACCCCAACTTTTTTTTGCATTTCTGACACAAGTAAGGGCCTGTTTACATGATTCCGGAGTGACTTTCATTCCGGAACGAAACTCTTTCCGGAATGAAATTCGTTCTGCATTTACATGACATAGTCGACCGGTTCAACCAAAGGCATTTTCACGTGCACGATTTCCGCGCGAGATCAAAACAAGGTGGCGCATGTTTCGCGCGAGATCAAAACAAGATGGCGCATGTTTCGCGCAAACATGTTTTTGTACACATTAATGGCCGTATTTGCAGTTTTGACGAGTAATTTGACCATAGAGCTGCTTCTTTGGGCTAAACAGTAAATGCTATTACGTTTTATTCGCTCTGAATTCAAACTGTGGAGTCCGTATGCGGTTCAACAAGTTGCGAGTTCATCTCGGAACGAAATTCGTTCCGTGTTTACATGATACCAGAATGAAATGTCATCCCAGAACGAAACTTTCATTCCGGAATGAAAACCGGAATGAACTCATTCCAGAATGACTTAACTTTCGTCTCGGTATCATGTAAACAGATACAGAGAAATGTATGGGGATGGAATGAACTCGTTCCGGAATGAAAGTCATTCCGGAATCATGTAAACAGGCCCTAACTCATTATCTGACCACAGCAAAAAAATTAAAGAAATCTATCGAGTAGAAAATTTTGGCACCTTAAATACCATTTCATGCACATTTTTTTAGGATTCACGTGGCAACAAAAGCGTAATCATGGAAGAGAAAAACGTTTAGGCCTTCCAAACAATAAATGACAAACAATAAAATAGGAAAAAACACCACCTTTTATTGTTTTCTAACAATTCATACAATCAATATAATTATCGAGGTAAACATTTAATTAGTAGCACCATCATCAAGACCGCTACTTTGGGTTTTATCTCCGGCATAAGAAATTCAGGTGCAGTTACTAACTAGGACAATCGAAGTATAGCTATAGGCTATCAGATGAATTAAGTAATCGATGTTATTCAAAACTGTTTCAATAGTTCATCCCCTAGCTGAATTTAGATTTAAGTTAGGAATCAAGCTGCTAGTACGTTCTTATCAAAACCTGCCAATACAGCACGGGAGCAAGTACTCGGCTCTAGATCTTAGCTGGTTTAAGTTTCATCTCAGCTCGTTTAGCGGAGTAGTATTTGCCTTTCCATTTGAACCAGTTCACACCTTCCCACTGAGTAGAATGCTTTCCGTGATGATAGAGACCATTCAGATTGGAGGCAACACAGTTACTGTACCACCAGGCTCCTTTGCAACGCTGGGCACAGTTCACTGAACCCACGTCGTTGTCACGATCTTTGGTGGAGAACGCATAACCACGATGATTTGTTAGGGAGTCACCAGCAGTTCCTGCAAACAAAACATAACATGAAATAACATGACATGATGATGGCATGGTGGCCGGAACTGGGAAGGAGGATAAGATCAGCCACGTGTTTGACTGTAGAGAATAAGATCTCTTTTTATAAAGACAGCGTTTCTAACTTTCTCTAAAGGCATCAATTAGGAACTTGCATCAGCTATCGACTGTTCTTGCTGCACTGTATCTCTTGCTACACTGTATCAAGTTAATTTGTCTTTTTTTCGTACCATTGTTATTTAGCGTGTGTACGTGTTATGGTGTTGTATTTTTGTTTAGAGGGGAGATGTGGGATTGCATACAAATACATACCTGAGTATGTTCCGATATTCAGTTTGTATTTGCTTCCCTCGCTAGCAACACCAAAGAAGCTGTACTCGGCGTAAGCTGTTTTCCCGTTGAAGTCTTCAAGTTCCACTCGAAGCCTGCTTTTTTCTTTTGTCAGGCGATGAATCTTGTCAAGTCCGAGCCAAAATTCACCGTTTAGATTTCCGAAGCCTCGTTTGTAGTCATCCCAACCACGATAGAAATCAACCAAGCCATCCCGTCTCTTCTGGAACACTGTCCACCCCCCACCGGCTGTCGTTTGGTCACAAAATACATTAAAAGCACCGGCATTGTCGGGATTGATCGTATAAACGCCGCTAGTCTTAATTCCGTCTTTGTAAAGCTCGGCACAGTTCCTGTAAACTGAAAACGCAAAGCACGTATGGAGTTCATCGTCATTTCCATTAATTTATTTTTGTTGTATACTGGTGTAAATCCCTCTAAAAGGGCCTGAAAAGCGGTTCTGTGGTAAGAAAAGAAACAAAAACGCCCGGAAAGAGGAAAAGAGAAGTGAGGCGAAAAAAAGTCGAAGACCGATTCTGGGGCAAGGGATTCTCATACTCAAAATAGAGATTTGCTGACCATATAAGTAATGAGCGATTGCTAGGGAATCTTGAATCCTTTTTTCCTTTTTATTTTGTTATGCTTTTCTACACACCTTTATTCATCCTTCTGATGTAGTTATCCATCTTGCTAAGCTCTTCCTTTATTTCAAAAAGCAATCCTCTGATCGTCTTTTTCGGCCCTGCATAGAAACAACCCAGAACCAAAAGTTAAAGACTGATTTTAACAATGAATAGACACCGATTAAATAACATACCTGTTGTAATCGTTTTGTTCTCTTTCAAAGATTTGATTTCTTCTCGCATCTCGCCGAGTTCCTTCTTTACTTCCTGAAACAACACTTCGACCTTCTTGGTCGGCCCTGACAAGTAGAATTGTTTGAAAGCAACTTATAGTTGAAGAAAAATAATATAACCATGAATTTGCAGATATTTTAATTTGCCATAAACACCATGTGTAGCGGAATATTTGAGTGCAATTTGAGGGACACCTCTTCTTTATTCTATGAAGCTGACTCTAAAATAAAAGAATGGTATATGGCTGGGCCTTTTACTGAATAGTTACCTGTTGCAATCGTTTCGTTTTCTTTCAAAGACTTGATTTCCTCCCTTATCTGAGTCAACTCCTTCTTTACTTCAGGAAGCAGTATCTCGATCTTCTTGTCGGACCCTGAGTAAAAATTGTTGTAAGTGTACATGTTATGACAACCGGCCTTCTGCGAAGGAGAAACTTGGGATAAGTTGTCGCTTGACGCTGTTTTCACGATGGTATTGCTGACGGCAAATAACACAAGGAACACGAATATCAGACTCCAGAGAGAACGCGGGCTAGCCATGATCAAAACTGAAGCTTTACAGCGAGACTCAAACCTGGCAAAATCGACGTCGCTAATGATAGTTTCACTCCTAACTGAACAGATCTTCATCACCTCTATTTATTTGTGGAATGTTTACCACAATATCAAACAAGATTTTTCATGTGACAATTTTAGAAGGTTTTGCTCAATTCGTAAGTAGCGGAAATGTTTGTTTGATCGAGTTTTTTGTTCTTACTTGCTTTCGTTCAATATTATTATTTCCAAAAATCTTTTTAGTTTCGAGAACTAGAAAAAAAATTACTGAACTAAGTCGATTGCACTAAATTAGTAACAAGATATTTACGTACGGTAAGTCACAAAAAGTCATAAAAAGGCTCGATCTGCCATAGATTGCGTGTCCTTCAGCCAAGATTTTAAGCCTTAATCACATAATGTGAACTTAGATCATAAATCAGTATAAATCCTAAAAAACCAAACGTACCATCCGAAATCACAACCAACATTTACAAATTCGAATTTCAATTTAATGCAATTGTACTGAGTTCTCAAGGGCTGAGCTTTCTGTTTAAGACGACGGAGATTAAAAAAAAGAATTCTTCACGTCACTTTCGAGAAGAATTCATGCCGGGAAATCTGCAAGCAAAAGAATTTTTGCGTGTTTTGTGAGAAAGAGATTACATAAAGAAGTTTTCCAAATCCTAGGAAATCATGGGAAAAGTCTTTTTAAAGATTTCGCGGTCAACGAAATTAAAGACGGCGAACCCGCAAACAAAACCACGCATAAATTTGACAGTGGTCGTCGCGGCTTAAAACAATACACAGTCTTATTAATTTTCTTTCCGCTTTGTTCACATATACAACTTCGTTCTCATTATATACAACATAGTTACAGTCCGACAAGGTCGTCAGTAAGAAAGGAACGTTGTTTTGTCTCGACTGGATTAAAAAGTTCATTCTTTCGATCTGTCCAACTTTTTTAGGCTCAGCGATAAGAACAGGTTGTGTAGCTTAAACAAACATTAATTACGCCTTTCTTTCTAAGAGTAAACAATTATATGCATAAAGTCTCTTTTAGAAGCAGTAGATGGTAGCCTCCGTAGATACGCAATATCTCGATACGTCAATTGTCTTGTAAATCCCAAAAAGTTCCGTTCTAATTCAGTATTGTTTACATTTGACAGTGCTCATCAGTTAAAATAACAATGTTTGCATTAATTTTGTATTAACTACCTACTTCTTTTGAGAAAGGCAACTGAGCGAAAAGCTTGTCAAATTTTGCTTTACGTCAGGGAAGTTTTTTGACAACCTCAGTATTGATAGCTTTGGTTTGGAACTGTCAGTTCGATTCGTCTGGGGTTAGGGCGAAGCATTTTAATTGTGCAATTAAAGGTTACTGTATTCAACTGGGTTAAGTGCCACACAGTACGTTAAATTGTCCACTTGAAAATAAAAGGAATTCGTAGTTGAAAACAATGGCTACTACTGAACGCGATAAAAAATGAAATTATATTTTCTTTAAAAATCATACTTTCTGTGTAAGTTCAAAAGTGGATAATGGAGTCATAACAAAGGACACTGCTAGATATGAACGTCGAACGGAGGGTTCGTGATAATCCTTAAACACTATAGGGCTCTCCGCAGTAAATTTTTTTTTTGAGTGGAAATATTTTCTTCTTGGACGTGAGTCATGACGATAGAGTCAGACGATGATATCATCATACAGTGTATATATCATATCGGCCTGACTAATATAACCCTTAAAATTGATGGTAAACATTGAATCCAACGTTGAGACTGATTTTATCCTAGTTTTATTTTCTGCATAAAAGAATGTTCTGGCTGTAAGATCATGTAAGATATTATTAAGCACTTGATTATGGGAAACTACTAATATTTAGCAACAATCTGAGTTCGTACTTTGTTTACTTACCGACTATGGAATTGCCGCGGGCTTTTGGTTAGCATACCGTAGTTATTTATACGAATTTACGACTTTTATGAGCCAGCGAGGATATAAAAATTTCTCATAACCACGTTGAGTTCTTAACTCGTGTTTTCTAAATTTCGGACAACATTACAGTCTCCCTAATACTTTATCTTTTGGCTAAGACAAGCCAATGGGAATGCGATGCAGTGTTTATTTAAAATGGAACCAGAACCTTTTTCTTGTTCTGTACAATGCTAATACTCGGCAAAGTTTACTAACTGACAGTATATTTGTTTGTTCAGTGGCGCTGCATATAGAATCACAGTAAAAAAGAGGTCAAAAGGCTAAAATGTAGTGAGGATTTTTTTCGGTTTTCTTTGCAATATAAATAGGTCATTATACTACCAACCCACAAACGGCCAAATTTTAACTGTCAACCGGCTGAAATTCTGTTGAAAATTTAACTATTTACCGCGGCATTCAAACCGATATAAACAAAACAATTTAAACGACAACTGACCAAATTCACATCGCCTTTTTACTCTTTCATACCATGCCCATGAGCGTCATGTGAAATTTGCTTATACAATGTTTAAGTTCTAAAATTACAACAAAGTACTGAGAAATTTGAGTCATCTCTAACTCTCATTGGATAGTATGAAAAATGTCTTCTTTGAACTCACAAATGACTTCTTTCCAAAGACGTTAGTTTCCAATAACGACCCAGTTGTTATTAATAAACTGGTGCGCCTCGAAGAATTTTTTAAAGTGAACATTTCTGTGTGGGTTAATATACGTCAAGGGATACATGACAATCTTCATTTTGTCTGAACAGAAAGGAACAAACCAGCCCGTATTTCATTTATTCCTAATTTATTGGGATGAATGAATACAAAAAGTAATTGTTTTATATTGTTTACTTAAGCCTCTACAAGGATCGCCTGCGCTATGTCCAGGATTGAACGCTACTGAGAAGCATGCTCTTTATGACAGTGAAGAGTCCTCATTGATAAAAGTTCACCAAAACACACATAGTTCTGTAAAATATGAAGAAATATGCAAATATTTCGTTCAATGCTGGACATAAGTTACAAGCATGCAGAAGAAAAATAATGGGTCGATATCAGTAGCGGAAATCTTAATTCCATTTATAAAACTGAACTCCAAATGGCTAAGAAAAATATACTTAAATAAAATAATAAATATATATGTGTTAATGATATCTAATACATTCTAGACCTACTTGATTTATTACTAATCATTATTTCAATAAGATGTTAAAAATACAGTCGTTTGTAACATCGTTGTTATTATCAGTTGTAAACATTAATTTAAACTCAATGCTCTAAGTAGAACATTTAGGTTATTTGGTGACAGTGAAATTATATTCTTCCACGATTTTCCCCACTTTCGAAATAAGGAATGATTAATACTATTATTATGTAAAACAAGAGTCAATTAAGCTCAAACACCACGTTTAACTCTTAGTTGACCTATATTTGCCATTACTCAATAGAAGTTCTAGAAAAAACAACTACGAAGCACCTTCAACCGTACTGACCAGGTCAAGCCAGCTTCAAGATAGAACTTATGAGGTTTAGTGTTCCGTGCGATCTCAAATCAAAAAAGTAATTTTAATTTAGGGTGTTTTCCACCTCTTGCTAGTTTTTCTATATTGCGATACTGTTTGGTGTTCTCTCTGGCAGCAGGTATTCGTACGGAACTTCCAGGTGCTTATTTCGTTCCTTTATTGCCATGGAAATTTCGTTGAGCTTTCCTTGGAAACGTAGAATGGCTTCTAGGGCTGCCGTATCATTGAATAGCCCGTCTGAATAGTCACCCAGAAATCGCTGTAAAAAAAATTGAACATTTATGAGGCACAAATTATTTCTTCTACAAGTGTTCGAGTATTCAAGTATTAGTAATTTTCACACGCATGTATTTTTTGATACTTTTTTTAACAGTTGAAATAACAACAACAACAACAAGCTTTATTTGCATGACTGTAAATTTGTTACAATATTGCAAAAGCGTAAACTTATTTAGTAATAATAATAATAAAAATAATAAAATAATAATATATAGTAAAAAACAAAAATGATTCATATAAAATTAATTACATTGATAGTATTTTGTTACGTAAATCAAAACAAGATGATATAAATTTAATCAATTGCATGGTCACAAAACGATCGGGAGAATTCATTAATTCTAAAATCAAGTCAGGCACTGGTAGTTGGCTGACATTTAAGATGATAGGCTGTATTGTCTTGTAAAAGTTATCTCTTATTGTTGCATATTTGGAACAATAAAAGAGAAAATGAATTTCATCTTCGGTTTTATTACAATCACAGACCGGGCAGAGCCTATTATGTCTGGGCGTATTGTTATATCTGCCTAGTTCGATCATTAACTTATGATTGCTAATTCGTAATTTAGCTAATGTTCTCCTACCAGAAACTCTCCTAGTTAACTCTAGATAATTGGAGGTAGCATATTCGTTCTTAAAAGATCTATAAAATTCTAGTTTTTGAGAATGCTGTACAGTATGCTGCCAATACGAAATATATTTCTGTTTCATTAACTGCAGAAACATTGTCACCTGTGCGGTGTCTACTAAATCAGGATTAAAATTACCAAAATTAAAATATTCGGATATCTTCATAAGATTAGAGTAAAAACTATTTTAACCAGCGGTGTGAAGGTCTAATGAAATTAAAAAAGACTGTCTAACAAAAGAATCCGGTTGCTTTTCTTGGAGATATATCAAATAGTTGAGGATTCTTTGATTAATGGTGATAAGGAGAGGAAATCGACCAAGCTCAGCTCTACATGCAACATTGGAAGCCTTATTACTGACTTCAAGATAGCGTTTACAAAACTGTAGATGTGTTCTTTCAATTTGTGAACCATCCCAGGCCTTAAAATCAGATTTTACATAACCACCCCAAATTTCACTATTATAGAGCAGAATTGGAGATATCATTGCATCAAAGATTTTACAGGCAAGAGAAGGTTTCAATCTACTAAAATTTGTGTGTCGTCTCAAACTAAAAAGTGCATGAAGTCCTTTCTCTTTTAGGTGATCAAGTGAGATTTTAAAATTTCCTGTAGAAGATATTTTGGTTCCTAAATAAGTGTAATCTTGTACAACATCAATTGTTTGATTTCCTATGTAAAATACATGTTCAGTACATTTTTTCGCACGTTTTTGAAAAACCATTATCTTGGTTTTTTTGGGATTTACGCTGAACATCCACGTGTTGCAGTATGTGTCTAATGTGTTAAGACAGTTTTGCAAACCTGTTTTGGAAGGTGATAAAATAATTAAATCGTCGGCATATAGTAGAGCGTTTAATTTTGTACCGTTTGGTAGGACAAAAGGATCAGACAGAATATTTTCAAATGAGAACGGTAAATCGTTAATATAAAGGTTGAAAAGTAGTGGACTTAAAACGCAACCTTGTCGTACACCTCTCATATATTGAAAGGGTCGTGTCTGATACTGATCAATTTTTATCGAACAAGAAGACTTAGAATAAAGGCTTTTAATTAAATTGTAGAAGGATCCCCCTAAATTAATTTGCAATAACTTAGTTAAAAGCCCATTATGCCAGACTGAGTCGAAAGCTTTTCTAAAATCGACAAAGCAGGCATAAATTTTGCCATTGTGATTATGGACGTACTTGTCTATCAAAGTTCGGAGTGTGAAAACATGGTCTGCTGTTCGATTGTTAGGCATGAAGCCGATCTGTGACTTGTGTAATATATGATTGGTGTTGAAATACTCGAGAAGCCTTTGATTTAAAATAGAACAAAACAATTTACCCAGACAACTCGAAACGCAGATACCACGGTAATTTGACGGATCACTTCTTCCACCCGATTTATAAATTGGCGTTATGAGACCACCACACCATGTTTGAGGCATGGAACCTGAATTTAGAACTCCATTGAAAAGTTTGTAATATACGGGCATAAGGTCGTTGATACTTGCTTTAATCATTTCATTTTTAAAGACACTTTCATATTCAGTAGTCAGTCAGTCAGTCAGTCAGTCAGTCAGCCAGTCAGTCACTTAGATAAAGATTATGCCAAGCAGCTAGAAAATGTCTGACTGACTTTTATAACTATCTTGTTGTGAGGTTTTAGGCATCCAAGAGTCATACAGTCAATTAGTCAGATAGAAGTAAATTAAGACGAACAGATAAGTAGGACCAAGGGCAGTCAATATTCATTGGACAGTCGGTTAGTCACTCACTTAGGGACAGATTTTTGTTATACCAAGATGAAGTAAAGGCCAGGCCAAGCTAGCCAAAGTTGTTACAAGTGAGGGTGACATATGTTCCTGTTTATTATTATTATATGTTCCTGGATATTAAATGATGGGAAATGTTCTTGATACCTTTTTTATTCTATCAAACATGCTGCAATGACATTTAACTTACCTCATCGGGAAAGATGCGCGTCAAATCATACACCGTGGCGATAGTAACCCCAGCCTGGTGCTTGGTTGGCAGACTCTTCATGACATCTTTCATGGTCACCGAACCCTTCTTGGTGGGAGGTGGTTGTCGCATGAGAGCCGGAGAATTTGGCGGGAAACCGAATGCATCCATCTGAGAGAAGTTAACAGCTGCATGCTGACAGGCGCACGTAAAAATGATGACGTTCAGCAAGTGGGTAAGCTGTTCAATGCTTTCAACTGATGACGGGAAGCCATGATCTGCCTCTCCTTCGCGGACTGGATAACCGTTGTCGTGAAGATCCAGGATCCACGCCTGCAGCTCTGTATCCTGCAAAATGATGTGAGAAGGCATCTAAGCTATTGCCAAGGAAGAAAAGGGAAAGTAGAGAATAATTTCTTTCTTAGTAGATACGGAGCTAAATGAAGGGAAAACGAGCACGACTCTTTACTTACACTTTGAATCCTTTCATCAGAATGATAGTAAATGGACAGAATGTCTTTGATGTATTCCCTGATGGCCTGCCACAGTTTAAGGGCGTCGTCGCGATAGTGGAAGCCTGGCAGTTTATCTGCATCATGAACGCCCCTTTCTTCTAGAACTTTTGGAAGGTCATACGAAGACCAACTCATATCCTTGTAGTACTTCTTCATAAGAACAATGTGACCTATGGATAAAAAACGAAAGAATTACAAACTAAATACTTGCAATCGCTTGAATTGAAGCAGCCTCATCTTCAGGTTTCTTAGGAAGTATGCGGTAAAACCGTACACGTAAATCTTCATTTTGGTGCAGTGAGACATGGTTATAGACACCTTGTGACTCGCTTGGACCTTAGCACTTTCTTGTTTTTTCAACGCTGAATGTCAGCTACAGCCCTGACGGTAAATCTTAAGACGCCTTTTCCATCCTTCAATTATCATCGCGTCCAAAATCCCACGCGTTTAAGCTTGATAGCGTTCAAGGTCCGTTTTGTGCAGACTATTCAACAGAAATCTTAGATAAAGTAGCAATTGGGTTAAACGTCAATTTCTTACCTCCACCTCCAAGGCTAAGCGTGTTGTCCGCAACACCCCCCGCAGGAATCAGTCTTTCTCTTCCAAGTGTGTTGATAGCCATAACTCCTCGTACATGAGGTGACAATAGTTTCCACAGAGGATGAAGGGAGGGTAGCTGTCTCCTGCTGGCAAGTGCGATCGGTTCCATAAACAGATGGGTACGAAGAAGATGCGTAATCATCTATAAGTACAAAAGAAACTTTCAATTTTCCACTAAATTCATTTTTTCGACGAATAACGCCCGAACCAATTTTTATGAGTTAGAATCAGAAAGTCTTGTTCTGGGTTTTCAGTTTTCACTGTTCTTTACAGTTATTTTGAAAATTCGATCTGGGATCTGTAAGTAACTAAGAGGGAAAGCGAACTTACTTGATGCCACTGCGTGTCAGCATTACGAAGCCACATTTTGGCGTACGTCCAGTCCAGTTCAGAGTCATTTGGGGTCCATATTGGATTGGTGTCACTCGGCACCTGGTGGAACTGAATAGCTATGGGTACTGTTTCTCCACTGCCTTTGACGTAAAATAAGCCGAAACTTGCGCTTGTGTAGCGCCTCTCTACCTTCTCATCGTTTTGACCATAGTGTGGGATGTCGTCGAGAATTTCAAAATCAACCATATACACGCGGCCATCCTGAAATTGATAAAAAAAAAAATAAAGTCAAAACCACTGTCATGTCGTAAAGGTCGAGAATTTGTCATTCATGACAACTGTTCTCATGATTAGGTAAGAAATGCTCCTTAATAAAATCCACCGGGACAGGAATAAGACGTTTATAAAAGCCGCAGGGACAGTTATAACACATCAAGGTTCGCGACACCTTGTTTTATTGTATTCAGGTCAGGCAATGTAAATGATCCCTATATTCTCGTGGCTGTTTAAGCACTCACTTACCTTCATGGCCTTTTCAAGAGTGTCACCGTCATCAAGAAGGTTGCCAACCAGCTCCTGTGTGACGGGGAAGTTGGAAGGTAGCTCAGTACATCGCTTGATCGTGTCAGGGTTACAGCCATTCAAGAACTGCGATCCATAGAAACGGTCATCCTGCCAGCGCTCGGAAGCCACTGGGACATCACCAACGAACGACACAAATGCCTGCCGATCGAATTGTCAGATAATATCATGCATATAACTATGTAATACTGTATGTACAAAAACGTGACTCATTTGATTTTTTCTTGTCCATGTCAAAATCTGATGGCAATTTGTACAATTTAATTAGCTTAAGGATTTATAACCATAGCATAACCTTACTAAAGGATACTTATCACCAAGCGTTGTTTTAATGGTAGACATATAGGTCAGACAATAACAACGAGGAGAAATTACACAAGTCGATTACTCTTCGAACATAAAGGATCGGGTATTAAAGTTGCCTAAATTATAAGACGTTAGGTTTGGGAAAGAATAGTCAAATGGCGATGAACAGCTTTGCACGGTTTACCTTTAAGGGAACGTCCCTTGCATTGATCATAATTAATAATAAATAATAAGTATGGCGTGTTTACCTTTTTGTAATCGTGAAAGTCCTCCCAGGATTCAAACATATTCAGCAATTTTACCAGCCCAAGATTGAGGAGTGCTTTACGTTTGGCGTGGTATAGGTCATCGATGGCTTCTTCTGTAAATCGTACATCTTTAGGAAGTGTCCTGACGCTTTCAGATTTAATAAAACCTGGGAATCCAATAAAGTTGGGATCGTCTCCCCATTGGTAGATCTCTTTTCTGTTCTGGATCTCCAAAACTCGTTGTTTTTTCACTGCTTCGTGTTGCTCGTCCGTGATCAATTTGGCTAAAATACAATAACGCAATGGAAAGCTGGTGAGCAAGGTACGATGAAAGGAAAAAGACATCAGTTCTTTATATCGAATGATCGGGTGGCTGGTTCAAATCATGATGTAATTGGTTCGTTCCTCATCCTCAGTGATTTAAACCTTTTTTAGATCTGGTTTGGATCACTGGCAGGTCAACATCAACAGATGAACAATGGGCGATCTCAAATCTTCATCTGCTTCTCAAATACAGAGAAAATCTTTAACGTGGAAGTTGAATACGAACTAACTCTAAAATGAGAATTAGATGTAGTTTTAAACGATATGCTAAAGACTATCATGCATGTGATTATCAGGTGAACAGGCCATATCAAAGCAACATTCTTGTGATGCAATAGGAATTTGAGTGTGCAGTTTTCTTTCAGAAAAGTCTTTCATATTAAACTGTCATAATTTTCAATTTAATGAGGTTGTCCGCTAATTCTTCCTTTGTGGACTTTTAATCAATTTTATATATTCGCTTTATATTTTCAGAATACTTGTGCAATGGGCTACAAAGGCGTTTCCAGAGCAGTTCCTACCTTTTCCTTCAAAGAAAACAGCTTCACGCTGCACCCAGCCATAGCAAGGAAATTCGTAGATTGCTTGATTGTTGCTGCTGCCTATCACCACCTTGTCTACGAACCAATCACTGGAGCGATGGAACAAGCCACCTTGGTCATTTTCAAACTTGATCATCACAGGTTCACCCACATCAACAGCGTCGATGACATACGTATCTTCTCGACCTTTCTCAAAGTCATTGTGGAACCACTTGTCCAAGACCAATTTCTTAGTTCGTCCCTTGGTCCCTGGAGAAACATGTCTTTTGAATAAAATGATTTTCATTTTTTGTCTACAAATGATCATTCTCTGTGCACAACAAGATTTATACTGGCAAACGACGAAACGCCAGTAGCTAAAATGGCTGATGTGATTAACCAAACTTGTTGCCTTCTTGCTGTTCATTCATATAGAACTACGTCATGGAAGACGAAAAATGTAGCTGAAGATCTCAGACCTCTCACTCATTAGCAACCTTGGTTCCTTCTTCGGCGGTTTATCAACCCGTACCGTCGTCGGTACTTCTCTATTTTATAAACTTTTTTTATGACATAGCTCCTTGGTTTATAGTAAAAGGGGGGAAAATTCACTGTATAACCATAGAGAATTCACTCGACTCCTTTTAGATTATCGATGCAATGCCTAGGGCAAGTGGTAAAGATGTAAACTGAGGTGATACGCGTTATGTTCGGATTTTTAAGTTAACGGATCGTCCGTGCTTACTGATTAGACATGATATTATTAGTTATCTCACCTGTGATTGTTAAAGACACTTTGGCATCGGTCCCAGCTCCTTTTCGGTTTCCAGTTCGCACCCGGATGCAATACCTTGCTTCAGATGGCGCTTGCTCTTTTGTCTCCTTTGTTCGCGGCCTGCTTGAACTCATCGTACGTGAAGTGGGATAAATTTTAGACCGCAAGTAAGGTATGGAGTTGTAGTCGTAGATTGTCTCGGCAGGAGGAATTGCAATAGACGGAGGACGGTGATCCAATGAACAACGCGTACGCTCCACTACATCGACTGGCAATTTTGCTGTAAGAGTGACGTCTGCCAGGTCCAGCCATGGATGACTCTTTTCTTCCCAGGCCCTGGCAGCGTGAAGAATGAGGTGCGAGTCGTCCGGTTTTATTTCGTGCAGTTGTATTTGAAGCTTGTACTCGATAGCGCCTTCCGATATTCGCTTCATGAATTCAGGGATCAAGTAGCTTTCAGGTCGTTTTTCTTCTTCCCACCTTGCACTCACCCTGAAAGAAAGCACGTTATTAAAGGGTGTATAATGTTGTCAAGTAAAGAGTGAAAACGACAACATTAAACTATAGCAGTTATGTAAGGCATTTAGACTTAACAGAAGGAATTTTGTGAGTAGCGATAAAAAAGTTACGTTTTGCGTAGAAACTGGGCAAAGCTGTGCCAGTCTGTTAGATTTACTAAAGGGGTGGGGTAGAGGTGGAATACAGAGCAGCAACCGATCAAGAAAGTACCCTAATACGGTAAAACCTCTCCTAAGGGACACATCCCGAAGGTGGACATCTCCCGTAAGAAAACACATCTCCTTGTCCCGTTAATAAATTAACAGCCAACCTCGTTCTCAGGGCTTATCTCTTACAAATTACCGAGGTAAAAGCCCTTGGAACGAGGTTGATAAACAGCAACATTTTTGCCATTCCATAAGCGGGCAATTCTTCCATACAGACAATAACGTATCTGGTCCTAGAGATGTCGGCGTAGGGGGAAGTTCATCTGTACTATCATCGACGTAACAGTTTTATTCGGTATTTCTCAGTGTCCTGGGCGTGCCTGTGTAAATGTAGGCCAAATGTACAGCACCACAACATATCAGTACCCTACATAGCTTATGTAAGGGAGGACCCCACAACTTAGGACGATAATGTACAGAGCTTACCATGGTTTTCTTTGGTCATATTCTGTCATCAAACCAGTCTCTTCCCTGTCATCTGCTGGAACGAGGCGAAATTTGGCGTAACGTGGTACACCGTCTTTTGCTTTGTATTCAAACGCCATCCACGAGTAGTACCGCTGGTCGGTAAACGAATCAGGAGCTCGACGAAAAACAGCTATGGCCAAGTGGAAGCTAAAATTAAATAAAAAAAACTAATTAAAACACTTGGTTTTTTTCATTCTGAATAGTCTCTGTCTTGACTTTTGCTCGTTTGCAAAGTAAAACAAAACATGGCCTTTCGGCGTTCAAACAGCCTTTCTTTCCAGGGTGTGGAAGGTTTATATCCATTGTAAAATTACATAGATAGTAACAGTGTAACACTACTGAGATAAACCGACCACCCTACTGGTACAATGAAAAAACGTTTCTACTTACTTCCAAGGGTCTTCAAGACAGAAAGCTTTGAACGTTTTTGGACCTCCTGCTAGCGCTGTAAGCATTTTATCAAAACTATGGATGTCCCAAAAAGCAGCTTCTTCTCCTGTATGCATCATCAAATCAAACGGGGACTCAAAATCGCTGTCGGCAAACTTTAAAGACACGGCTCTTACATCCAACTGAGCGTCATCGGGCCGGACAAGATTAGCGTGGCGGAGACGGACTGGGAACACGCGTCCCGCAGTGAAAAATTCGTGCTCGGGGAGGAGAGGGTTTTCAACGACTGTTACAGTTCCAATGGCCCCCACACCTCTTGCGTGAGTTCCGCGTTGACGAGTTACCAGCGATTTTAAAGCGAAGCGGGTTTTATACTTCTTGACGTAGCGAGCCATCTGTGCCGCACTAAGGGGACCAGGCTTGGGTGGAGGCTAAAACAAATATGGATAACAAATGGTCAAAATGGTCAAAATAGTAACGGTAAATGGCTTGAAATGTGATACCCTTGGGACGACGATGGGTTTTTCACGTGCATATTTTATCTTTGAGGAAAGAGCCGTCAAAATTTGTGAAAGTTACCAAAGCTTGAATCAAGACATGATTTCCATCTTGTATTTCCATGCTCAAGTCTCTTGTGAGCATTTTTCTATTTTAATTCGCTATTATTTTCTGTTTTTTTTTTCTCGTCATTCTCGTAATTTCAAATTGGATAACCGCACTTTCAGCGTGAACCGTTGAATGCAACTGATGAATAACTTAGCGTCTGATAAACACGGCCACAAACGGGGTCAAAATCAGTGTACAATTCTCAAAGAACTGAGTTTCAGTCTCATTAAGAACTTCAGATACAGACGAAAAAGGAGTCCTTTCAATTTTAAGCAGATATCAAAAATAACGAGGAAGGCGTCGCAGCCTATATTTTAGAACTTATTTTGTGTTCACCACTTTCACACGTGTGATCGTAGTTTTATATGAACAAGGCATACATTAGAACCGGTCCCAGCAAATCTTTACAGCTCAGAAAAGTTTAGTGGGTCGAATATTGTCAAGGTGATGGGTTGGAATCCTGTTGAAACCGGCTTAGAATCTTGTATGAACTTCACAGCCGGCCTTATTAACACTATTTTATTAAAAGCCTACACCTGTCAATAAGTAACTAGCGATGTCAACATGAAAGTTTTACATACCTCGTCAGCCTCTTTCATTTTTCTCAGATACAACTCGTCTCCCATTCTTTCTCGAAAAAGTTTGAATCCCATGTTTTCCCCTGTGAGAACAAATCACACAAGTCAGTTCTTACGATGTTTCATAGAACAAAAAAGCGTTCAGTCGTTAAAGAGGTACAAAAGATCAAACTACGTCCGTGAACAGGGCCCTCGGAGCATTTTTTTTTCAATTTTGGAATGCGGCGGGGGGAGGGGGGGGGGGGGAGCTAGTGACCTGATCTGGGGGGCTTTAGAGACTCTTCTCTTAGCAAGTCTTTATTTTCCCGCAAATATTGGGGGCAAATATTGCTAAGCCCTCTCAGTAACCCCCCACCCGGCTCCGAGGTCCCTGCTGAACAAGCATTTCGTCTATGTTAAGCCTGGTTCTCATATGATCGTCCCGACGCTCTGTCGCTTCTGTCGCTTCAAAAAGTTTGCTCCCCAATCACCGCAGACTACAAACGACAGAAGCGACAGAGACGATCGGGGCGATCATATGAGAACCAGCCTTTAATACAATACTTACAAGAAGCGAGCTCTTCCTTGCTTCCAACAATTGATTTCCGTGTAAGGCCATGCTTCACTTTAAATTTCTTGGAGGTTGTTGCACCCATATTTCTAGTGAAATGTATACATTAAGAGAGCAGAAATTAATCATGTTAAACATATATAGCTAACTAAAAAAGATCAAATTAAATTTAGAGAGACAAAGAAAATAAAAACACAAAGTAACAATCATGTTACGCAAAGTAACAATCATAGCGCTTGCAGGATCATTGGGAGCCCATCGGAAAGAACGAGCCGGTGGTCCCATTCGTTTACGCAACGGCACCCCAAAAATTTCTATGAAAATGTCCCCCCCCCCCCCCCCCCCCCTTTTTTCTTTTGTTAGCTGTTATGACTGGAAAGATGAAAGATTGAACTTTACCCCTCAGGAGCTTCAAAACTATGTAACATAACCTTTGGTGATAGATGCGATCAATTAATACACGACATTCTTCTTTTCAGAACATACAATGTTTCATAAAAATGTTACCCGAACACATAAGGACCTTTTTGAAGCATTGACTTCCATATCATCGACTCTCTCCGCTGCCTGCGACAAATGCAGACTCCAAGCCTGAAAACTTATTGTAAACATGCACATCGTCTTTAGCATTATTGAGAACTTACCGCACAGTGGAGCGATAGTCAAGCTAACCGGAGTGCATGTCTGCACGTCTGCAGTCTACATATGTCACACATACACCACTCGCTTCAAAGCCATTCTTGACATTAGTCATTCTCAAAAGCGGATTAATTAAATTAGGCCATGTGCCGAAGTGAACTCAACTGGATGTTTTTTTTTCCGAATTTTCTCACGATTGAATGATAACCAGCTAAAGATAGAAGCAAAACGTTAGAAGACAATAAGCCTTATTCCCGGACCTTATTGCTCTTCCGAACTGTCGGACGTCTGAGTTTCATGTTGTCTGATATGTGCGTGACCTTGCGAGCAAGCTGTTTGGTGGGGGTGTGAGGTGGTGAGGGAGGGGGGTAGTTGGGCCGGTAGCTCGTTTGCAGGCTATGATCTAGCTAGCATTTACACGAACGTGATATTTGAACGAAAAACACAAGAAATCTGTACACTTGAAAGCTGAGGATACGTTGAAATGGAGTTTGACTGTTTTGGGGGAAAACATTTACGTAACACGGTATATAGAGACACTTCCACCTAAATACTTGAAGGGCTTATTGAAGAAACTATCAGTATTGGATGTGCTATTATTTATGTCACGATTCGGTGAACCAAACTAACCGTTACTTTCAATAATTCGGGAAAAAGTAATATTCACCCAAAGACTTCTTCAGTGTGAAATATCACAATATCATAAAACTTTCAAACGCGTCACAAATTTCTTGCATTGACTGCATTTCAATGCCGGCTTGCGCCCATATCAAGTGCACTGAAGTTCACGCGCGACTGCCCGTATTCTGTACTTGAATAAGCGAACGTGCTTTCAGTTTGAGCTGAAACCATTCCGTTTTCCGTGTTTGCCAAAATAAACTTAGCTTAATCCGTCTGCACCCAAAGCTTCTTATGTCTACTTACAACTCATGGTAGATGAAGTTCACAATAATATAGGTGATTAGCTATTTCAGAGCTTATTTTTTGTTGACAATTGACGAGAGAGCAGCAACAGTTATGTATAAACAACTACAAGGATTTTGTAGTTCGTATGAAATCAAATGCCTAGTGTAAATATCATCATGTAAATGTCACAAATGATGTCACGCTAAGAGCCGTCAAAGTAGTAAAAGGAACAGCGTTGAGAAAGATTTGCATTCGAACGAAATTTTGTTGTTACCTTTTTCGGTTCATTGAATAACCCAACTTATTGTACAAGGCACAGCCGAACTTCATTCCGTACATGTATATAACCGACGCGCCCTGCGACGAGACAAACTTCGCTTGTCCGACTGAATGAGGAGATGTTTGACACTGAATTGCTAAATTAAATATTGATTTAAGACTCGATGCGAATTACTGCCTTTAAATAACGACTAAACAAGAGATAGGCACGCTTACCTGCTTACGTTCTTACAGTCTATCTTTGCTCTCTTGATCTAGTTTCGTGACCGTTTGTATCGCTCGTGTCGAAGGAGCCGATGTTTATATGGTGCCGTGACTCCCAGTTCCTGTGGCGAATACGTAATATCCGGCTTGTGGCATCGACTGACGTCACTTACGAATGATTAGCGTTGTTCCGGTCATTAAATTACCAAAACACATTCAAATACCATTCAGTTCGTTGCCGAGATTTCACACTGAAATTTCGTTTCGACAACATTGAGCAATGAGAATTTTTTTGCGATGCTTCATAGCATGAATTCAGTGAGTTACATGTAACTTGTTTTTTTTTTTTTTTTTGTTGTGTGTTGTTAGGGGTGTTGTTTTTTTTTAAAATTTTTTTTTAAATTTTTTTTTTTTTTTTTTTTTATTTTTTTTTAAAGGGAAAAAAAAAATTTTTACCCCCCCCCCCCTTGCCACATTTCAATTTGTTTTGCTTGTTTGTTCGTGAAGTTGTAAGACGCGGTGCAAGGTCATTCAGTGGAACAATAGATATTTTTCAAAGCATTCAATACATATTCTTTCTAAAGTACATTTTAAAGCATAAGTTTATTTGTCAAAATCGTTGAAGCGAAAAATTAAATCCTCTGCCCGCTCCGGTTTCAGGAGAATAAGCTCGGCCGCTCACGTCGATTGTCCGTATATGTCCACGTTCATATGATAGATATGATAAGATGTGACCAGGGAAAAAAAGCAAAGGAAGGAAGTCAGAAGGAGCATTTAATTGACTTCCAAAAAGGTTTGTTTTTATGAATAAGTTTGTGCAGGGCGCCTGCCGATGACGCTGATCATAATAAATCTTGTTTCCTTTTTCAGCTTTTTTCTGGGCGTTGAAGGTATCCTTTCCGGTTACCTATATACGGTACGGTACCGACATTACTAACTTAATAATACACAGAGAAGGAATTTCCCAAGTATTTAAAGTTCACAACCAATAAAAAACGGCGTGACTAACTCAGGTACAGTGCAGGAGTTCTTCTGGTATTTTGAAAAGGTGGCTACCCGTAATTCTTTTTTTATGTCACGACCAATTAAAAACGACGTGACTCTGATCTTTATACATAAAGCAGGAGTTCCTTGTGCATTTTTAATTTTTGACAGATTGAAAAGCGACGCGACTTCCTTTAGTACACAAGAGCAGGAGTTTCTCGGGCATTTCATTATCGAAGTTAACACGAGCGCAACCAATCTCGTTCCCAGAGCCTGCGTTCTCCTTGACCAGCGGTCGGGAAACTCAACGGCTTGGCTCTGGACGAATCCAAACCGGAACCAGGAAATCCTGGTTCAGTTTGATTGTGCGCGTGCGCCGAAGTTTGTGGTGAAACGAACAAGTTTTTTTAACAGCCAATCAGATTCAGACACCTTTGTGGCGGCTTTTCAGAATAGCCCAGAGGTCCCGATCCCTGGCGCAGACCAGAAGGATCGCGGCCTCTGGGGATGAGATTGGAGCGCAACATACGGGCGACGATGCCGCGAGTGGCGTTATCGCAGGCGCCGGAAATGGAGCTCTTATATCGGCGCCTGCGCTACTCTTAACTCGCGGATTCACCGCTCGTGTATGGGCTCGAACTCAGTTAGTGTTCTTCCCTACGGACTGTAGAGCAAACGAGAGACTGCTCGCAGTACAACCTCCTGGTTACTGCCATCTGCTATCCGTACTGTCGGTGTGGTCCCAACCATTTTCCAGCTAAAAACGTTTTGTTAATATTATGCTTACAGTGACACAAAGCAGTTTCTCAGAACTGACTGTAATGTTGTTATGGCCACTTCAGTGATGACATTACTAAAAGTGACTTTCTCGAACACCAAATCCATTACCAATACCGGGATTTTACAAACCAATCATAAGTCATAAAAATAATAAATCAACTTTAGTATCAAGAGGCCAATCATTTTAGACTGTGGTGAAATCACAGAACAGGATAATAATCACCTCTTTAGACATGGATGGATTCGCTGGATTGGACGACAAGGCATATTTTAGGGCAAGAACAGTGCTAAATTCCCCCCCCCCCTCCCCCGGCCCCAAAAATCTTTAATTAGACAGTTCTATTTTAATTAACAGGTGGTAACTGATTTAATAAATGGGCTTGTTTTGTTTAGGTTTCGGTATAAAGCACTTAGCAGACGTGAAAACAAGGGACCAATAGCTTTTTATTGACTTTAAAAACAGCCAAGCCCTGATAAATATACAATTTCCTGACCTTATTATAAGTATTTTCCAAGTATAGAAAAGTAGAAAACTCGGTTTGTAAATAAAATGAATTTTATTGCGTGAAAAAAGATTTAAAATATGTCGCAGATCAAAGCGACAATGTATTTTTCGCTACTTGTTCGAGTTGAAAAATCTTCATTTTACTTGTTCACGACTATACATACATAAATAAATTAAAGACTGATCAACAGTCTAAACGCATACTTTTATGGGCAAATTCCATGTATTGTGCGTGATAGTAGTAAAGCTGTAGAGAAAAATTAATATTATATTATCAATTAACCTAAGCTTTTACCATTGCAGCTTAACCAAAAAATATATTTCTGTAAATTACAATCTTAGACCCATGCCACAGTTTTTGTACACTCCATATATAATCTTGTCTTTCTTTTCCTACCACGTTTCATTTTAACGTCCTTTGTGCTATGCTTTGCGTTTGGAACCGTCTAGATCTTTTGCACAGTGTTGGTTGCTGTCCCTGTGACTTACGTCACCGGATTACAATATTCCGCAAGTACATTGACGACAACAGTTGCTTAATTACTTGAAATTCATGGCGACTTAATAACGCGCCAACTTTGTTCTTATGATCAATAATAATTAGTTTTTCGCTGTCGACAATCATTTTGGTGGACCTCACTTAAAACAGATGTTCACTTCAGCTGGTTAAAAATGTTGCGTCTGTGGGTCGATCGTGATCGGTATTTGATCCATATTGCTTGTTTCTTTTTCAACGTTCTTCAGTTGTCGTCCTCATTAAGATTGACACCAGCGACAGACGGAATCGTTAGTTGGGCTTCGAAGTTCGAAGTACACAGTTCGCGTGCTATAGAAATGCATGTCACCACTATAGCAGTAAAAATAAGGGCCATGTTGGTTTTTGAACACATTCATCTTGTTTGCACGAACTAAAGCAACACAGGTGCTGTCGTTTAATTTAAATGAACGGCTGTTTCAAATTCATGATGATTTCTTAAATGTTGGATATTTCTTAGCTATCTGATCCCAAAATACATTTAAAGATTTCATTAAAAGAGAAAATGTAGTTCTCGACGCTTTTGATTCCCAAGGTGCCTTGCGACATACGCAACCCTTTCCGGTACAACCAGGATCACAAACAGTTCCCTTGGGGCAACAGTGCCAGCTGTCCCCACAATCCATTGCGTCCTTTAACATACAGCAGCCAATGAAAGAGTTGGAATATTCGTTAAGGCAACAAGTCGTGTTACTGGGGCAACCTGTCAAGCTGTGTTTTCCTTGCTTATGTTTGTGAGTTTTTGGTAGACAATAAAGTGAGCCGGATGGAACATTTTCTTGCTTGAAATCTGTCGAAGTCAAATGTAAATTTTGTAGTAAATAATAAAGTGGTGTTTTTTTTTTTTTTTTTGGGGGTTTTTTTTTTTTCCCCCCCCCTAAAATATAAATTTTTTCACCTTTATAATTATTTACTTAACAAAGATCAACAAACAGGACATCGTAACTGTGACAGTGGTTTGGATACCTGTTCTTAATAAGCACTCATTAGCAATTTAGGAAGCAAAGTTAACACAGACTTTGTGCTGGATTCAGTTTCGGACGGTTTTGTGCTGCTGGTGTTTCCCAGGTTTTCTTTGTTTCCAACTCTCTAGTTTTAGTCCACCACCATTTCTAAAATCCAAATTAAAACAATCCTTCTGCTGATGTTGCTTTCTTCACCAAATTTTGTAAATAAGGATTATTTTCTCGCTTAATTTTTAGTTAAAAACTAAAGAAAGCATATGGATACTTATAATTAGTAAAGAGGAAAGGAGGCGAGATGAGATGTCCATCATTAGTGCACATGTGGCCATGCCTAATAGTTTTAACTGAATTGTTTGTATTTTCCACTACCGCAAAAATTTTATCCAATTCATCAGTATTCCAAGGTTCTACCAAATATGTTACATGGGAGTTTTTAAATCAGCTGGGATGTTGAAGGATCACCCACCAAGCATGTAAATCACTCGTCTTTGGCTCATGATTTACCATCTGTTCTGACGTTCTTCATACCTCTTTGTTTTCTTGTCTTTGCGTGCTTTAACATTCTGTTAAATTCACGAGAAACTTCGTTAGCTAGTGCCATGTAACCTCTTCCTTTGAGATGCTGTGAAGAAAATATCAATATGTTGAAATTTCGTTCTAATCTGATTCGGGTTTAGTTTAATATTTCTTAAACAAGTTTGGTAAGACTGCGATCTTCGTTTAAAAGAAGATTGCACGTACATTTTCCCTTACTAAATTTGGTAATTGAGAAAAAAGATAGTTATGGGGAGACCTGGATCATTGCTATTAGTAAAAACTAAGTCGATCAGAGGTCTCGGGCTCGTTTACATCAGAGAACAATTTGATTTGTAGCATGCCCATCAAAGGCGCTTTTCCTTTAACTTTGAAAGTGCACCTAGCCCCCCCTCCCACCACCACCCCATTTTTTTGGTTTGAGCACATTGCCATACTTATTTGTTGAAAATGTCTGCAATTTTCTGTGCGCTGTTGAAATAAGGAGAAGCGCAATAAAAACGCCGCCATTTTAGTTCCTGTCTGAGTGTTAGGGGTAATGAATAGTGGCAAATATGACTTCAAATCAAGAACTCGACAATCTGTATAATCGCATATTTCGTTTGTTTCATACAGGATTTACATGACAAGTCTACAGTTTTCTTGACTTACCACATTTGGTTGGTCTACAAATATGCTACATTTCTTAGCGAATCCACCACATTCTTTCTTGATTACCTTGTAAAGGTCAATTACCCTCACTCGCTTACCGTCAGTCATAATTCTGTAACGGACAGAAAAAGTGAAAGGAAAGATTGAAAGATCAGAGGCAGTGACTCTAGCTCTCACTAAACTAATTTTTCTAGTTGTTTTAGACCCGAGGGGGTACTCGTTAAGCCCGGGCCAAACGAGGATGAGAGTTGATGAGAGTTGACTCAACTCTCATCGACTATCACCAAGTCGGGCCAAACGAGAACGAGAGTCCGTCAAACTTTCATCGACTCTCACGAAAAATCTGAGCACGCTCAAAGTCTATGAGAGCGCACGAGAGTCGATGAGAGTACATAAGAGTTCCATGCCAAACGAGAGCGAGAGTTTCAACTCTCATCAACTCTCATCCTCGTTTGGTCTGGGCTTTATAGTGGACTGTGCAGGAAGGTCCGCCCAAAACGGGTAGGGATCCCACGAGTTTGAGTATAGAAAAGGGTAGGGAGAACTGTCACTATAAAGGTTTTTAAAAGGGCCTTATAAAATACCGCTTTACACACTTTAGACCAGCGACGCAATGACGTAAGCATGGTTGCTCCAGAACAACGAAAAAGGGACAATTTTCGATCCTTTTCTTCAATTCTGTCCTTTTCCTATGCTTGAGAAGCCTGGGGACGAGTCAAATGCCGTATGACTGGAAATGAATTTAAGCTCTTTAGCCCCGAGTTCGAAGTAACATACATTATACTTAAATTTTATATTGATGCTAAGGGGGTAAACGAAATATTTGCAACTTATGTCTGAGCCTTTTATGATTAACTTACTTTATTGCGGCCTTGTTGTACTGCAAAAGCCTCTTATTGAGCGTTTTGTTATATGGAATGGGTGTAGAGGTCGCAAAAGCCACAGCAGCACCTGTTTTCAACAAGGTATTCTTGATTTTCTCGAGATTTTTAGCATAATCCTTGAGAGGAACATACTGTGAAGATAAAAGAGAGTTCGTAAAATGCATAACTCATTCTCTCTACCTCAAACCAACCCTGTTCAGCTAAAGTAAATAGGAACCCCTTCAAGTTTTTGTATTATACTGATGAATAAACGAATAAATAAACTTTATTACTGTGTCTTAAAGTATTTAGAAGAGTTAAAAACCTTTGCGAATAGGGAACACTTAACTGATAAAAAAATATCTATGACATTAATGTATATGGAAAACTATAACAATATCAATTTACAGGATCAAAAAATAAACTACTTAAAAACTTGTAAAATTTTTACGATTTGAGATATAGAAGAAATACTAGTTATGCAACGCTTTCGAGTGGTATACTATGGAATATCCCACGAGTCACTTGTATTTTCTTGGTATACACACGAGCCTTTTATTTTATACCATGCCATAGAAAATACGCTTACTAAATTTCGTCGAGAATACAATCGCAGAGCACGATGGGAAGGTTGGGATGAATACCGTCGAATATACAACGGCTTTCCTGTATTCTGATTGGCTGTATTTTTTATGGTATGGTATAAAACGCTTTAGACAGAATTAAACTGAAACAGCTACGCAGCAAACATTTTACTTAAAAAATGAACAAAACTAGTTTTACAAATAAACCATGTTAAAAAAAGAAAAACATGTCAATTTCTCATTTACCTCGCTTGAATAATTGCAGCAGTCAACATCATGAAGTCCAGCATTGAAAATGATTGCGTCATAATGAACTGGCTCATAAACGCTTGAGGATAAAAACATAGGTAGGCACTGAAGTATATAACGCGTGTCCAAGCTCCCTCCGTCTCCAGACCAGGGCGCGTGGTGTACCGTACAGTCTCCCTCAAGCATCTCAGCAACATATTCCTGATAACTAATCAAGGGAAAAAATATTATACATTTCTGCGTGTCGTATCGTCGTATGTATAAGTGAGTCTAGCAGTATTTTCAGTAGAATAGCCGCCCGGGGGGGGAGGGGTACTCCCATATATGGGCTATATAGGTATGTGCCGCGGGATAGGGTATGGTTTTTGAGGTTCTCAGTCCTTAAATAGGGTATCAATTTTGCTCCTTTAGGCATTGTGTTTCCTGTGTGATCCTAAGATAGAGTACCTAAATTCTATCAGCTAAAATAAACACCCAGCTAAACGGAAAAAAGGATCTTAAAACTGTATTAACCGTTCAAGTATTAGTAAAGCGATTTTATAAAGATTTTTATTTTGCCGTGCGCTGTTGGCCGTTATTTGGTTCGTCACGGAACGCTTCTCCTCCCCCTTGAATATGGCGCCATTTTTCGGTTTTGGGCCTCAAGGGTATCAATTTTCGCTTTTTTTATCCTTAAATAGGGTCAGGGTTTAAGAACCTTCGCGGCACATCCCTATCCGAAATTTATGGGAGTACCCCCCCCCCCCCCGGGGGGAACCGGTAAAGCGAGTCATAATGCAAATGGCGAGTAAAACTGTATTGGGATGCTGCACACAGTACACACTAAAATTTCTAATAAGAGCTTATTATGCAACGTCCATGAAACCAAACTTTAAACTGTGACCAAATCACTTGACGGAGAGTTTCTTATTAATAAAAAAGGCAGTTCTCAGGAAACATGGAAGATATGTTGCCAACCTGGACATAAATGCGGGGACAATCGGCTCACCTACTGTTGCACCAACTAAAAATCAAAGTGTTCTTTGTTTGAAGCCTGGCAATTTTACAAAATGAAAATAGTTTTGCATCAATGCCTGTAGACAACAAATATAGCATACCCAATGCTGATCGAGTCTCCCAAGATAAGACACTTCTTCTCTGCGGTTGACTTGTGAGAACTCCTTGTCCGGTGATACGAGCCTGGGCGACATATTCTTTCTGCAGCGGTGACGTTAGAGGGTATGATATCTAAGAGTCTGAAGATTGTTGAAAGCGGCATTAAAGGTTGACACGTCTTGCAAAATAAGAATGCTAGCAATCCTTAGCTGCGTGACGCAAGAGAAAGACTTTTTTCTTGCCGCTTTGCCCCATGCGCGGCTTTTTTGCCTTTCTTGGGGCTTTAAGCTTGATGATCATGTAAAGGAACACTCAGTTGACTCTCAACTGGCTGTTGATAAAGGTAATAAACCACCGTAGCAAATTTTAAAAAGCTTACGTTTCGAGCGTAAGCCCTTCTTCGGAGAAAAGAGGGATACTGGGCACTGGTTGTTTGGGAAACGCGTGGCCTAATGGGTAGAGCGTTGGGTCCCCGGATCAAGCGGTCCGTCTTTGAAGGCTGGGTGTTGTTTTTTCCGTCGTGTTCTTGGGCAAATGCTTCACTCGCACAGTGGTACTCTCTGTTCAGAGCTATTTTTAATATGGGTACCGGCGAACTTTTAGGGCAGCCTGTCAAAATGCTTTGGCTAGCCTGGGGCTTGACAATGGTAGTAACAGTACTCCTTGTTGTTTCATGCTTCTGAACCAGAATAAAACCAGGTTTGGTCACAGTGCGAGGAATCAAGTGATTCTGCTATCTGACGTTAGAGCTATTGTGGAGTTTTCAATACTTACTTTTCCATCGCCTTAAAGACTGTCCACTTTCCAAGTCTACCTGCAAATAAAATTTGACAGTGCCACTTTAGTCCTTTATTGCGTGGAAAGGAACCATTTCTTTTGTTTGACGTTGCGACTTATTTTGTGGGTATCAATGAGATCAATCAAATACAAACGCAGTCAAAACTAAGATCAAGACAAAAACCTTCGAAATCGTCAGTGACATGAATCACTTTATGACCCTTAAATGTGTTCACTCCTTCCTTCGCAGATGAAGAGTCTTTTCTGTTAATGACTTCTCTGTTTGTAGCTTGAGCTTCCTTTAGTGAATAAGGCGTGGTTAAAAATCCTTTATCTTTGGTTAAAGTTCTTTTAAAGTCAACGAGATGATTCTTAATATTGTGAAGAAGAGGAACGAGATCTTTATTGGCAGGTTTTGCACCCATTCTTTTTTCGACGGAATCAATTATTGTAGAGGCTTTTGTAAAATACCATTCTATATCTTCTTTCTCTGAAAAAAAAAATGAATACAGCGAATTAACATAAACAGTCGAAAAGTGTTCTTGTGTATTCAAAACTGTCATTCTGAAGTGTTCAGGGCCTTTGAATTGGTTGTGTCGTTAGCTATCCCCAGGCCAAACGTACAAAACTAGTATGTTATCTTATCACCATTTTAAACAAGAATTGCAGTAAACGGGAACTGCAAGTTTGGAGACTTTGGATGGTCTTGGTCTCATCCGTAATCTCTTAGAGTACAGGCCATAAAAAAGCTGGTGTTGTCTGTTCTCGAGCAGAAATCTAGCAGTCTGCATGACAGGTACCGGCTGAGATTTATTTAAACTCAATATTCACAAGAGAGCAAAACTTGTCCTCGTAGGTCAGGATTCTCATTAGTAGCTAAATACGCACAGCAAATTGTAGATACTAATACATGACAAAACGAAACAAAAAACAAACAAACACAGAACACAAACACCATACCTGCAGATAAGTATTCAAGTCGTGCAATTAAAACGATAAAAAGCGATAGAAGTTTCAATATCCAAGTGTGGTTGATCTCTAATCCAAGCGTGTGCGATGTCAAACATTTTGCATTACCTTTTCTCATGACCAAGAAATGTTCAACTTCGTTAGATTATGGATCATCAGTGCGTTGAGTTGCAGTAACTTTACAATAATCTAATAATAAACAGACAAACAAAC
This sequence comes from Oculina patagonica, assembly GCF_052425735.1. NCBI lineage: Eukaryota > Metazoa > Cnidaria > Anthozoa > Scleractinia > Oculinidae > Oculina > Oculina patagonica. The sequence continues at coordinate 15,742,427 of NC_135761.1, forward strand.
AGGTGGCGTAGTATCCCACCTGTAATCTCGGCACGAGTGATGCGAAAGTCAGGAACTGATTTAAGTGTTGACAGACCACAGAGTGACGGGAAATGCGAGTCTATAAGTGTTGTAATGTATAATTTTATACACTCTACCGCTGACTTTATTTTGCTGGGGTATCTCACAGTCTTTCAGAACGAGACACACCGTTGGCCCCAGTAAAGTTGTAGCTTTCTTAAGCTTGTAATTACAATGGTCCTTTAGTTTAACAATTGTATTGTTTTTGGTGCTAGGGCATTGTTCCTGTCGTTCGATCTCTGGAAGAGTAGCGAGCCATCCATGCGAGACCTTGCGAAAACTGCGTAGACCGTTGACTCTGCAGGCAATTTGCTAAGCAGTGTCACTAGCCCTTGTTTAAAACAAGTCAGTGTATTTTTTATGACTTACAAATAAAGATGGGAGATCAGTATACACGAGGTATTCGCTTAAGGATTTAATTTGGGGCCTGGGATACAAGATTGGGACATTGGGTAACCCGTTATTGTTCAGTCATGACTTGGTGGTCCCTTCACGGCCCAATATTTTTAGCGTGGCACTGAGGAACGGGCTCTTAGGTCTCGGCTCTCAATGCCTGTGGGGTGGGGCACTTTACTCTTAAAGTGTCTCATTCTCGTACCTCGAGTCTTCGTCCCTTCTGCGCAGGGTACGAGGGTGAAAGTGTCTTTTTTCCCCATGAAGGGTATTTAACAATAAGACAACAAGCTCGTAGTTTATATCGTCTGATAGTTGACAAGGGGAAGCCCCTTGATAAAACTTTCAAAAGTAGACAGAAACCGAGAGTGAACCTGTCTAATTAATTTAGCACAGGGAGGGTATACATCCGGTATCCCCAGCCAAATTTTGCCCAAATCCCATTTTCCGGACTGTTTGTTGCCTAAATCTCAAAACATTGCCATTTTATGTTTGTGGTTCCCAGTCCAAGTGACCCAAATTCCATTTTCGTAGTGAACAATAGGAAAATCCCAGTTCCCATTTCACCTCTTCGGGTCCCTCTTAAAAAGAAGAAAACTTCGGGCTAAGTGTCCACTGGCTGTTCCCTTTCCAAATTATAATCGAATTCGCCTCTTTATAAAAATACAGAACGGCCTGAGGTAGAGTCTTAACTTAACTGGATAATTGGAAAGAGGAAATGGCAATACACGAAAAGGACTAATTTTATTCACATCAATTCTCAAATGAGACTACTTCGTTCTATTTTACACGTACAGAGAGTACTAATACTAAACCGGTCAAAAAAGTTGACAATATTTTGTGTTATATCACTTTGTTACAATTTCTTTCCTTTGTATTCTTCCGCAATTTTCATGGCGCGGCTGGCTTTTTCAGCGGCCCTTTTGGCTTGTAACATAAGTTCTTGAGCTGCGGCTGCGGCATGTTTGGCTTCCTGGGCAGCGGTTATTGCTGCTTCTTCTGCAGCATGGGCCATGGATTTATCTGCAGGAACAAATTAACAATATGGTTTAGTATATTTTCAGACAAAAATACAAAGGGAATAAAATATCAAGCACATGCGTAACTACACATTGTTAAAATCATTTTAATATTGAACTCTCTGGATTTGGATTGAGAGAAGAGGATAAGAGTAACATTTCAGGCTATGATAAAATAGAAATAAATATTTAAGACGGAATCCGCCAGGACTTCAAGTATTAATTGGACAAAACTGTGTACCAAAATTATTTACATCTTATTACAAACTCCTGTCAGTAAGTGTTTCAAATATCTTATGAAAAGAAACCATTTCTAACAACACCAAACATCGAAAACAAACTTCGAAGTTCCACTGAATCGCTTAAAAGACGATTTTACACAATAGCTACACGTTAGATTTTACCTATAGTTTACATGGTTCTTGTGAACTTTGAAACTCATTTTCTCCGGCTCTGATAAGAAATTGTCTTGGTGTTATCACGTACAATCAGAAGGGTAGAAAATAACGCAATAGGATTTGAATTATTCTGGTACTCGATTTTTGCCCAACTAAAACTAACAGTACTCGATTTCCTGATGGATTCCGTCTTAATTTATTAATAAAAAAATCAGTCTGCTGGTTTTCGTGCATGTAAATTGAGAAATGAGTTAAAACCTGATTACGATAAATCATCTTTCAGTTTAAATAGTCGGCATCTCATATGTTGGTGCATTTAAGCTAAAAACAGACACTGTAAAGTAAACACGTCCTTACCAGTCCTCCGATTAGGACAGTTGTGCTCATCTTTGTTGTCATTGCAGTCGTTGATGCTGTCGCACACCCAGGTCAGCGGTAAGCATTTGGCTCCATCGTCACAGGATAGTTTGTTAGACTCACAAACTTCAGGAAAATGTAAAAAAAAAAAGTAAAAAAAGAAGTGAGCTCGACGGTTTGTAGCTTAATGTGAACGCCATTTAATTTTTGAGAAGACTAATCCAAATTCCGAGAGATTCTTATCAATGTTTCATGGCTGCTGTACAGTGCCTGTCAAACAAGGCTATGCAGGAAATAAAGTTTGCATGAAGCTAGAGGCCGGCAGTTGGGCGGAATGTTATTGCAAACCAAGCCGGTTTTTTATATTCTGCATTATTTATATATTTCGACAATTGTTGTTTTTTTGCATTGCACGGTAGTCAAAGTTGCCAAAATAATGGAAGAACCACAAACAGTAGCGAAGTCAAGCCGAATCTTGGCGTAGATCACGATTAGCAATATAGAGTAAACCGATAAAACAAATGCAAGGCTGATCGGACAGCTAAAAAGGCTAACTAAATTTTATTGCCCAATATTTCGGTTAGACAAAACTAACCTTCTTCAGGGGCTGAAAGAGCTAAGTAAAAATGAAAATAGACGGTTACAATGTCAAGTCAAAGTTGCCAAGCTCTGTGAATTATTAGCTGTTTCATTTGAATAGAAGAAAAGGTACATTTCAAGTTCTTAAGTAACATAAGTTGAAAAAGACCACAAGAATTGCAGAGCAACAACTGAAAAAAATATATGAAAATAAAATAGAAACGGAAAAAGTACACCCTGGAAATAATGAAACAAGTTTTAATAAACTAATTTTTTGGTGGTATTAAAAGCAACCTATTAGTTGCCCTATAAAAATGTGCTACGCTACCTGCTTGAAACTTAAACTCATTACGACGAAGAGCAACACACGCCTCATGGTTGTCATATTTACCTACCAGGATTAAGGGGGCAATTTTTCTCATCTGTGCCATCGTGACAATCATTCATTCCGTCACACAATGAACTCAAAAGAAGACATTTATCACCTGCGTCACATGAATATGTACTTCTAGGACACCCTTAAAATGAGAAAAAATACATATGTTGTAATTTTGAGTTCAAATGACATTTTTTCGAGCCGTTGTATCCACTACCCATCCAGTTCTTTGGCATCAGTTTGTCACGTAATCTACTTAAAATATCTTAAAACTGTCAGCTTGATCAAAATGACTACTAAAAATGAAAGGACCATGTGACCATTAGAATCGCAAAATTTAAACGGTGAAATTTTATGAAGGTATGAATATTCGTAAAATTGGAAGGATTTGTTTTGAAGCTGGAAATTTGTGCCTGCAGGGAATTTTTCTCCAACTAACTAGAACACGGAAAGAGAAACAAATATTCAGGCAACTTTCTCTCTCATACTCCTGCAATAGTTACACGGGTCTTTAATAAACGACTTTCATAAAAATCTTTTTTCATGCCACAAACCTCAAATGCAATGGTCAGATAGCCCTTGAATTGTTTTTATATATATATTATATTCTCTGCCCCCTTGGGCAGTTTTTATATGCTGAACCACCATAAAATAATACCCGCAACAGTGGGCTGGATTTTCATTTGATGTAAAGGGTCTGTTCTATCCTGTAGAACTCATTAAATGTAGTTTGGATCGCTTACCACTGACAGTAGATCTGCTAGTGCCGTCTAAAATATCCTGAGCTTGTCCAATTTGTCTAGCATTGACTGTGAAATAAAATGTCCAGATCGTTAGTGCACAGCGGCAGACGTGTGGAGTTTTATTACATATAATTAAGGGAGGATGCCCATATATGATATTAAAATAAATTCAAACAAAAATTATATAGTTCGGGCCAAAAGCGGCCCGAACTTTACGCGTTTTGAATATGGTGCGAAACACCATATGCAAAACGCGAAACGCCAAATGCCGAAAGACGAATTACACGCCGTATGTAGAACGCCTAATCGTAACCCTTACCAACACACTAACCCTAACCAGAAACGTCTAACCGTAAACACTTACCTTAACACTAAACCCGAAGGCAAACCCTAACCAAACCCTTAGGTTAAGGGTTAGGGTACCCTTAGAATTTAATTCGCCGTTACTCGCTTACACTAATACAAGGTACTTCAAATTATTTAACGTAATCTTATCTCGGAGAACCAGGGGCAGTCAGTCGGGGTAAAACGAAGTAATCCCAACAAAAATCGTAGCGATGAAATTTTTCAGTTCATTTTTCGTTCGCACCATTCTTGAAAACTTTCGTCGCTCAGGTTTTTGCCAGGTTTACTTCGTTTCGCCCCCTGCCAACTACCCCTGGGTCTCCAAGAATGAAGCTTATTATGCAGTCTAGATGTTAAGATTTACTATAGGAAGTATAAGACTTAAAAGAACTTGCTATAAGAACTTACTATAGGAAGGTACGCTCGTTTCGTTGCCTGTAAAGCAATTCCTCTCATCAAGTTTATCGTCGCAGTCATGAACTCCATCGCAGATCCATTTCAAAGGAATACATTTATTTCCTCCCTCACACCTATAGCGATTGTTCGCACAGGCTCCTGTGTATGAACAACAAATAACAGATGCAAAAATGACTGAGTAAGCTAGCTTATACATTCTGAAACGACTTCTAGACATCTTCTCTCAGCCAATCAATAAAACATTACATGTCGGGGGAATCAGTGCCAAAGCGGCAAATCTTCGTTGAAGCATTCGAATAGTTTAGAAATATTTCATTTAATCAAAAACTAGCGCGATCGCTCACGAGTACTCCGAAAGCAATCGCGCGTACAAATTCGTCATGTTGCTTAGCAACTTCTGGGACATAAACGTCTGGGCTCAGTCACTTCGTAGAGAAGTGATGTCGTCATATCGATCAGTACGATCCGATTTACTGCTAGGCTAACCCCTAACCACCAATTTTGCTTCTGCTCAAAAAGTTAACGTCTTCTTCACAAAACATGTCAGAACATGTCAGCGCAGTATAATAATACAACTTCTGATATTAGCCGTACATCACTTTATGTCGGGGGTACATTACCTTTTCCAAGATTTTCTGTATACTTTCTGTCCCGGACGTATGGCTTAGCATCTAATATAAGAAATGGACAATCTTGATTACTGAACTGAATTAAGCAGTAAATTGTCGGTGATGTAACTAAGCGCGCTTGCCACTTGTCAGAACTGGCCGGCCAGACCGTTATATTCAAGAACAGAATTATTTATTAGTTAGTCAGATTTGTTCTGTCAAATCAGTCAATACATAAGCTTCTATACACTGTTGTGGTGGATTTGTGGGAAAATCTCGTGGAAATGGGGACTTTTTACAGTTAAAACCAATGGACCTGCCGGCCAGCTCTGACTAATGGAAAGAGTCAACGAGTATCGTCTTTATAAGTAAGTAATATATTGCAAGTAAGCAGTGTATTGTAAGAAAAACAAGAAAAAATTGAGTTTACAAAGGATATATTAAATAAACGAATGTTTGTTTACCATTCGTCAGTTCAAGAAGTATAAAATTTAAGTCTAGAGAATTAGCCCTCAAAAATCCGAGAGCTGGTGCATGAGACAGCTGTCTTGAAAGTAATTCGCCTTTGCTTTGTTTTGCTTTACTACACTTAGTGATTGGTTAAAAAAACCCGCGCCACTTTCTCAACCAATCTGAAGTCAAACCAAAATCATGATTAAACGTCAATTGCCGCCACTCGATTCTCAAAGAAGTGTTGCTGGAAGCAGTATAAAACTAGGGCTTTCGTAAGTGTTTAAAGTACTTCCTTATTAGATCGCCTTTTATTCACCTGTGGTTTCTATGACAGCAATAGACAGTACGATCGTCAGTAGGACCCAATGCATCATTGAGATAACCTGTATTTACCTATGAAGAAGAGAAATATTGCAAACCGGTTTAAATAGGTATCTTCTTTAAGAGCTATCATTTAATTTTAAAACTGTGTACGAAGTGTCGATAGCCACAATCAGAGTCAATCCACGTTTTTAAGCGAAGTTATGCATGCATCGGAAAAATAAGTAAATATTTCTACCGTGTAATTATAACTGTAATATTTGCATATACCACACACATGAATATTGTTTTTCTGTCTCGTCTAGTCGTATTGGCCGCTACATAGCTGCACAGATACCTGCGCATTTTCAGCGGAGGTATATTCTACTATTGACCCTACTCGACGAACTGTAAATTAGTTAAACAAGATGCAGATACCACCAGACTAGTACAAACAACGACCTGAACGATAAGACAGAGCGTTTTAGGCGATTTATAACCCGCTATTAACCTATGACTTGAGTTAGAGTTTGAAACACGATTTCTGTTTGACAAATAAAGATCTGGTAAAGAAAGCACAAGCTAGAAGTTTCACAAGTCTAGATTATTGAGAAAACCTTGCTTGGGCGAAATCTACCTTGTCTAAAACTGGTGGTCAGATTGTTTAAACAGGTAGTTATGGCACTGACAAAGATGGAGCCGTACCAAGGAGTAAACACAAGATAAGATGTTGTGTTGATATACAATTAAAATACTTATACGGTAGTCAGTGCTATAATTGTAGAGTAGAAAAGTAAACGAGTTTGCCATTGAGAGGAGTTTAAAAACCCTTCAAGTCTCAGTGTATTGTTTTAGGTAGAGCAAATTATTTTCCATCCGACGCGCTATGCATACGACCGGATGAGCAAAAATCTTAATACAAATAGTAAGTTCCTTGCTTCTCTTGCAAGAGAATTTCGTTCTTTTTTTGTCTAGCTGCGGAAAAATTATCAAAATGACATAAGCCAGAACTTGGCCGTTATCTTATTTATTTAAACGATTATTTTTAGTGCAGTGACCAAAGCTACGTTAGAGGCGAAGCATATCCCAGAAACGCAATTTACTCTTACACTTCAAGTGAAATGCGAAGTTAGTTAAGCTTCAAAAGAAACAGAAAATAGCACATATACACATCAACGAAAATATCACTTACATTGGCTCGAAGAAAACGCAGATCACCACATGTTGTACGCGGCGAGCAGTCTAGTTGACCTGTACGTTGATGATAAACTTCAAAATAAGATATTTCCTTCTTGGACCAGTTTAAATTTCCAATAAAAAAACTACGAACACAGTCCACGATAAATACTATATAAATGAGAAGGTTTCTTACCTTTAAAAGCCTAAAAAGGAACGAAAGTTCCTTTTTCAGTCGAGTATAGTAAAAAGATCGATAAATTTGATATTAATCTGTTATGCATACGTTATTTCCCTGACGTTCCGATATGAATTTCTGACAGATCAACAGGTGGTTGTATAATAAGGATAAAAGACCTCTTCATTATTTTGAGGGCGTTGTTCCAAGGGGTCACGAGCACACTAACTGTTCGCTAGACGGAAGTGGTTCAAAACAAAAACTTTATTAAAGATTTTATGATTTTATTTAAGAAGATTACACAGCTTATGCGTAAATACTGAGATCCTGAGTTATTCTTGAAGCAAAGCAATTGGAGGTCTATATACCGTAGACCGTAAGCAAATGCCCTTATTGTAGCGGATAGCTGCGCTTGAAACGTTCTGTCCAACAGATCGTTCCGAAAGAATTTCAAGCGGTACAGGTCCATGGCATAATCTTTTGACCCTTGAAACATGTTACACATTTAACCAGGCAGAATAAATTTTGTCTTTTATTTGTGAGTTAAAATTATTGATATGATCACGTTTTGAAGCCATTTTATATGAGCTAAAATTAAGGTTGAACTTAAAACTACCCTTTTTATGCTACATGTTTTAGAGCTCGTCAATTCACGTAATAATGTAAATCTGCAAGGTACTAACTACGAGGAAATACCGTATACTATAATGATCTCTGGTGCATTACACGGTTTTAACCGGCCAAGATGGCATCTTGGGTATTTTCATTGTCAGCTTAAATGAACTACCAAATACACCATTAGTGTAGTCTTGGATTGCGAAAAAAATATTTCTAAGTACACCAGGTTCAAGATTTAACTATATTCCATTACCTGATACCTTCAATTACATTGAAGTCTCAAAGCTAATCAAGCGCAAAATTAACTGAATTAAAGACTCTAGCCTGCAAGGGATTTCCTGGGACAATTGTGGCTCAGTCATTTCAGATGCAGAGCTACAAGACTACACGAAGGGTGATTTAACGTTATTTTTCAACTTAGCTAATATAAGTAAGTCTGTCATACGTTGTAAAGGAGAAAAATACACATCAAATAGAAAATTTGAAAACAAATCGTTTATATTCTTTGATTCTAGCTAAATTATATGGAACCTGTGGAGGCTGTCAACGACCTAAAACATATATATGTAGTACGTCAAGTGTGCTACAAAGATTATTATTCATTGATGCATCAGCTCCTGGCTGATGCGTTAGCTAAGACGTTATACTTCGACAAAATCGACGTACATAAATGTGGCTTGTTGAGCACTCTTATGAATCTTGAAATTGAAGTCCATCAATAGAAAAACAGTGCGGCATTAGTCATGTTTTTTGATACCTAGTGTTCGATCACACCAAATTTGTAAAACTTAAACATGCTTAATAATGACTGGTTGGTTAAACATGGTTTAAAACTTTTGTATGAACAAGGTTTACTTACAAACATTTACTTGTAAAGAAGGATAGCTGCTGAAAGGTACAAAATAGACTCTACATGAATGTAGTTTTGTGACGTCGTTGAAGCTTGGCTTTTTTATAATCAATTGTTACTAACATTAGAACTTTCAATGAATCATTTTGCGTTTTACATAAAAATTGTCTGTATGGCGTTCACTGCCACTTCCTCTGCCTTCGCTGCAACTTTGATAGTCTTTAAGGCCCATAATGCCCTCTTGACTGAGATGTCCTGGGCCTTCTGTGCTAGTTCCGAGATCTCCAGGGAGGAGCGCGCAGCTTCAGCTGCAGCGACAAGTGCGGTGGTCTGGGCCGACGTTGCTTGTAACAGCGCTGTCGAATAAATAAAACCATTATGAGAGGGGGGTAGTGCTTAATCATTATTCATTATGAGCAGAATTATAACAACTACAAGCATTGTCGTTCCTCGTGTTTCAGTGATACCTTATTGTGATAATTTGCCTTTGCTCGTGTTCTTGTCAACCCTATCCAGACCGGGGGGGGGGGGGGTGCCCGCGCTGACTTTGAATGCTTATATTAACTTTTTCAAGATTCAACCAGATGCTGCCAAACTTTGCGAGTTTATCTAAAATTTATATGGAAATAATTTGGTGGGGTAAGTTATTGTGTCAGAAACTTGACGTCAACATGGCAACGGCATTTTAACGGGCATGTTTTCCCAAATTTGTAATATTCGTGGTTCTATTAACAAAAAATAACTTTAATGCAATTATTTTAACCTTTTTATAGCTTTTAAGCACAGGTTTATTGATTTTAAGTACTTTGCAGCAATTTTGGGCGGTTTTCTGACGTTTTGGAAAAATTTCGAAATCCAAGATGGCGGGTCCAAGTTGGCGGCTGTTTTGACATTATGATGTAATTGACACGTGATGTGACGTCATCATCCCACGTGACGTATACCAAAAGATAGATTTTCGGACATACTATATATCCTCTAAGTTTTATTGTGATTGCTTAAATATTCTGGAAGTTACGGAGGGGGGGGGGGGGGGGGTGGGGCGGAATCCGTCCCCCCGGTCTGAAAAGATCCAAAAAAGCCCGGTCTGAATAGGTTTAACTCAAAAGTTTTTTTCAAGTTCAGTAATAAAGTATGCTGTAGCTATATTTCTTTTAAACCGTACTGGCTTGTAACGAAGCGTTCGAGTTTAAACGAATTAATCTGGCTTATTAAGAAAAAATTCTAGTAATTCAATCTACCATATTACATTAAGGTTGCAAGCTCACCTTCTCGTGTTAACTTCATATCGTGTGATGATAGCATCTTCTTGTGACTTATTATATTCTTCTTTCCTGAGTTTCCTTTACCGTAAAACTCTTCGTACGTGTGGTCTAATGAGTTGCAAAATGAAAAAAAAAAACCCATTATGTAACCATGTACTTTTTTGTCATTAGAGATAAAGGGGACAGAAGATAGTTTGTATGATAGCAACAAAACCATAAAGTAACTTGTGAATCTTTTGAACTGCCATTCTCCTTAGCTTTAAGAAGTCCTTTTTTTTTCGAGAAGAAAAATAATGTTTACTTTTATTAATGTTTACTTTTATTCAGCGTATAGATCAAGCCAGTAATATCCAATCTTTTTCGACCAATAAACTGGGTCCAGAACTGAAGAATACAGTTATATCTACTTAAAAACCAGCAGGTTTTGTTATTTGTTATACGGAACTTCCTAAGGGTCCCAGCCCCTATTTTGCCCCAATCCCAGTCCCATTTCCACATTTCTGTTTGTGATTCCCACTCCAGTGACCCAAATTGCTTTATTCCAGAGAAAAAAAGGCAAACCCCACTTCCCATTTTCCTCCTTTAGGCCCCTCTTTACGTTCCATTGCAATTAGGCTTCAAAAGTCATACTTCAAAAGTCATAATCTCCAAATGCTTTATGATGTAGATCCATACGTTACCTTTTATGGCGTTAATCTTTTCATACTCCTGTCCGGGTGGAGGTCGAAAAAATGGCGAGACTATCGCTCTGCTCTCTGCAATTAAATGTGATCCAAGATAAGAATAAGTGAATAGGAAAGAGATCCATAACAAAAAGGTAACCCAATAACTGTTTAAAGTTTAAAGAAATGAACTTGTTTAGGAGGAATCTGAGTGCGCGGACAAAGCCGGCAATTATATCTAGAACATACATGAACGAAATTTAACTCGCAGTCCTTCGGGTTAAACATAATACCGGGTATTTAAGGAGCTACGTCACGGGAATTTCACGGATGTTTGGTCTTAACTATTCTAAGACTAGTGGTAGGCAACTAATAACCCATGAAAAACATTATCTTTAAACACCTAAAGGAATATATAACCTTAATTTTCAGAGAGAAATAAAACCACGGCTATCATATCGAATTTTTAAGGACGCAATGAAACAACTTGATAAGTTTAGCCTCAACTTTGGCGTTTCAAAAATTTGTTAGAATCCATGAGAAAGCCCCTTTATAAAAAAGAATTTTTAAAGTCGGCGATATAAAGGCTTTCTCTAGGTATATTCCAGTAAAAATACGGATGAGATCAAAGAAAAGTGAATAGTATGAGTAGTTCACCTGCAGTGTCTTGTAGCAGCAGTATAAGCACAATGGAAGGTAATAAGACAGGCACACCGAATTTTGTTATGATCATCTTTCTGACCGAAGTTGCACCAACATGTAATCAAATAGTGAAAATCTGATTGAATAAACGAAAAAACAAAAAAATTAGCATCCAAGGGTTTCTTTTATAAACGTTGCTGTCTTGGCTTCGTCGAGTAACTGCCAACTTGGCGAAACGTTGCTGACTATATATATGCCTTTAGTATAATTTCCAGAGGTGAATTCAATTGTGATTGGTCGAGAAGCTCGGACTATGGCGCCATATTCGCCGCGCTAGGCGGTGAATATTGCATCTCAAGGTTTGGCTACTAAGCCATGCATATGCCACGTTTGCCATCCAGGCCAGTGAACATGGCGGCATTTGCTGAATGAAAATTTCTCTCATTTAAAAGAAATCACTCCGAATCCTGGATATTTGAAACATTGGGAATTTTACAAATTCACTGCCAAGGCTTTTGGACCGAAACTATTTTCAAGAGATGGTTTTCAAGGCATTAGAATTGATCGTAAACACGGCGGTTTTGGAGATCGCACACGGCCATGTACTCAGTCAGATCGACTGTCAAAACATTATTTAGTTCTCTTCGCACTGGAGCTAGTAATTTCGAGAGGATTCACATAATTGCTCAGAAGTGACCAACGATTAAAGAAAGGTACCGGATATCTGTCTTTTTCGAAGTGTTTGTTTTGTTCCGTTTAATTGCTAAAACTTGAGTGTAAATTATGATTTCAATCGATGAATTTAACTGGTTTACACGAATGCAAGCGAGCACTTCTGTTTGTTGTTTTCTACTGTTATTTTGCAGTTTTTGATATTCACCTCTGAAAATTATACTAAAACAGTTATTTACCTCTGGCTCAGTGATTATTCAACAATAATCACTGAGCCTGAGGCGAATAATTGTTAAATATAAAAAATCACTAGTGGTTAGAGACATGACATGCGTATACGGAACTCTTTTAGCCTCTTATTAACCATATCAACACTTTTCAATGTCTTTCTATTAATGTTAAAATCAATTTCGTCCCCAGAGCCCACTTCATAGCACCAAGAAACACGGACTCTGGCCCAAATCTGATTTTGAGCATGCGCAGAATGCCCATTACCGATTGTCAACCAATCAGCTTTGAGCGGAATAAACTCTAAGTCTGCGCACAATGAGCTAAAGTCCATAAAATGTCTGATTTCAAATCGGACTTGGCACAAGTTCGTGGGCTCTGGGAGCAAGGTTGTGTTAAGCTATATTGAACTTTATTCTTTCATGAAACCCGGGGGCATTTTTTTCATAACCAAATGAACGCTACCACTCATTCTCGTTCCCAGAGCCTCCGTTTCTTTTGGTCACGTGGTCGGCGAAACGAAGGGCTCTGGTAACACTGACTACCGGATGTCGTAAAATCCACGACATCCGGTAGCGCATGCCCACTGCATAAATGTTCGTCTGCGTCTGCTCAGTAAAAGAAAGGGGAAGGCTGGGGCTGACTAACACGAGAAGAAAACGAATTTTGAAAGAAAATACGAGATTTTGAGTTTGGCGTTCGAAAGAGCTGTACAGCAATCCTCGCTACAACTGTCGGAGGACTTCAAGAAACAAGAAAAGAAATGGAACAGGAAGCCGCCCTGCCTGCTGTAGTCGTTAAGTAGAACAACTGTCCTTGTGTTTTGCCCGCTGGTTTGGCAATTCAAGTCGTTGATAACTTAACACAATTCGATTCGTTTGGAACTCATTGAATTGCATGGCTGATGGATGTGTTCTTGTTGTGTCGTCTCTACACGCAATATTATCTGAAGGCAAAGTTAGAATCCAGAGGAATTGGAGTTATAGTCGCGCTGTTATAGTGTTTTTAACATGGAGTCGAGGATATTATCAGCCGATAACATTCCGACGGTTGATGATACTGTGAAATTTATTTATGGCCATGCGGAGGTATTGCAGAAAATTCAGAACTAAAAAGGCCGCTAATCGACGAGGTATCATTCTATTGAGCAGCGGTAAGAAATATCACATTGAATTTCAAAATCTTCATGTAATTCATGAACTTCATTTAGTGACCCTTTAGTGTGTATATCTTGTATAAGCTAAGTTGATAGTGCAAATGTTTGCAATATTTTTAATGCAATAAAAAGTACAACCGAGTCACACCTTACAAGTGATGTATTTGTCATTCGTTCATAAACAAAGGTCTGCTTCGTGAATACGTTATTCCAACAAACTCCCAGTGTTATTCGGTCTTTTTCCGGTAACATTTTCAAACTTGCCCGCTTCATCTTCAATTGTTTCGATGACCGGAAGTATAACCAAAATTGCGTAGAAGCGTTTCGTTTTTTACCTAATTACGCATGCAGTTTTTATCAGCCAATCAAAAAAATCATATTTTTTACCGTTACCAGGGCCACTACGTCATGTCATTTAAAAAAATACGCGTGGCCCTGGGGAAGAGGATGGCTACCACTAAATTATAATTTCCACCATGAAGAGCAAGCAAAACGAAGATACTAAAGCAAACCGAACAACAATAGTAATATTTTGTTGCATCTGGTTTGGCATGTACTACTTAATTACCTTGGTGTTAATTTCAGTGACTATTCTTAGTCGCTTTTTAGTAAGATTGCTTATGATAGTCTTATCATGTACCTGTTTGAACAGGGTTAAATTGAATTTATTGATGGTAACGACAGACGAGAGAGGCAAAAAGATAATCGACGTTTTTCTTTGACCTAAATGACATCTAATTGACAAGCTTATCTCTCTAAAACATTTACCGTTATGATTTTTCGGATAAGCATAGGCAACCAAATGATTTTTAATGAGATAGAAGTCCTTTCGAAATTAATTTTAACTACATCGAAGTAATTAAAATATAAACAACAGTTTCCTCGTTATAAATACAATTTAGAAAATTTACGTCAGATTAGAGGAACAAGTAATATGAGCAACAGCATAGTTTAGAAAAATCGATTGTGCTTTAGGACACTATATATGCGTACTTCATTTAAGCAAAGAAAAAGGTGTAGCTATTTAAAAATACCTGTTTAGATTAAAATAATTGGGAACTGGTTTTTGTTTCTAAACGATTCTGATGAATCAGTTTCCTAAAATGACACTCATCTTCATCACTCTTGCTTAAAATGTAAAATAACTTACCTTAAATCATTTTTCAATTGCTCCAATTATTCGTAGAATACGTTCTTGTTATTTTTAGTAAGAGAGCTCTTAAATCACACTTGCGATGTGACGCAACCTGCGCCTTTCGAGGTACGATTTGATGCAATCCCCGTTGTTGATATTATCTCTAACTGGTGTCAAAAACCTGACGAAAATACAAGCAGTATCTAAATCTAAACAAGCATAAAACGAAGATCATAAAATAATCGAAAAATATCAAATATATACATTCTTGTACAATTATGAGCGACGTTCATAGTTTAAAAAAAGAGGACGTTACAACGGGTAATAGTATTTCAACAATAATGTGAAAAGTTCCCGATTGATCGATTACGGCAACACCGGTTATTTGTCCATTTAATAAACCACCTGCCAAAAACATAAGGAATCGAAGGAGAAGTTTTATCGATTTGTCAAAGAAAACTTAGCAAAAAACAAAAGGTTTTGACAAGGGTTACATTTGAAAAAAAAAGGTAAGTCTTTGCTTGCGGAGCTTATCTCGGTTTTCACAGAGTGAATTAACTACTCCTCCCTCGCTGTTATCCTTGCGCTTGTGCTTGTGTCGCTTGTGAAAACCAGGCTTAAAAGCTCAGTTTTAAAATTCGCGCAATGGTAAACCATTTTCCACTTGATTGGCTTTTTCGAAAGGGTATTGTTTTAGTCTTGGTGACCATTGTTATTCAGACGCAAGCTTAAAACAATAGCTCACTTGCTCGAAGCGCGCCATTTTCAAACGCAAACACAGCTTGCAGTTTTCAAACCAAAAAGAACAGTGGTTCCTGTTCACTAATTTTAAAACTTTAAACGGATTCTTGTAGAGAAAAGATCAAAGTTTCATTTTCCATGCGTGCATTTTAAAAATTCAGTAAAGATTTTCAGAAATTCGCTCTCAAAAATGGCTTCCATACAAAATAGGCCAATTTTACTGTATTTTCAAGTGCAAAAGAACATGCCTTATGCTTGTTCAATCTTCTTCGTTTTAGCCTTAAAATGTAGATACAACATCACTCTTCAAAAATCCACGCGTGCATTGTTAGATATATACTTATTGAAAACAGAGCAGTGAGTTTTATCAACGCTACTGGGCCGATTTGGGCCCTTTCTTCTCTTATTGTGGGCGCGCTCGCGTTCAAATTTGCCGCTTCGCTGATTATGAATAATTAATGATGTCCATGCATTCTGCCCTATGCACACTAGGCCAAATAAGGTAACCCCCAGCATTTTGTCAGTTGTCATGACAATTGTTACAGTTTAGCTATTTGACAGTTCAAACTCTCCGCTTCGGGCTAAAATATGCAGGGAAATTTGCTAGCGGGCGTTTTCTGTTCCGAGAGGTGATAATGTGAGCTTTGAGAAAAAAGTCCATGGATAAATATACATGCACATTAAAATTTTTGAATTGCAGAGAAGAAATTCTGATGTGGCTGAAAGAAGCAGTGGAAGTATGAGAATGCCACATGACTTTGGTAATATTATCGAGGGTAATGAGACGACAACCAAATGAATACATTCAGGATTCAGTTGGGAAATGTATTTTAGCTGGAATCGGCACAGGCAGCCCAAGCTAACGATAAGCTTGGGCTGCCTGTGGACTCGGCAGAGTTTTAAGCCATGTCGAAGACTACTGTAACTCCGAAGGCTGAGCATTATCATGTCTTTTTTTGAACAAAACACTTTGTAACTAGTTTATAGATGATGACATAATTAAAAAATGACCACAGCCGTGGTATCCTTATAGGTATAGCTGATAACACAGGCTGACACAGCCGGGCTTCGTTTAGTGCAAATAGTCTGCTTAAGTCACCAAAGCAAAACGGTTAGCCGTATCACTATGATGGAAGACGAATAGCATAGGATATCCGGAGTAAGAGAAGCCAATCTGAAGGAACGATACACAACACACCTCAAATATTTATCAGTTTTGGTTGCGTCTGTGACATGAAAAAAAAAAAAAAAACAATGGCGAAATATATTTTTGGAGGGATTATAGCACACCGTGCGAACGCAACAGTGGGACTACTTGAACCGGGCTACTTGGAACAAAATGAACTAATCAAGAGAACAAAGGATGGCGATCGCGACCTTTTACGTAAATGAACCAATGACATTGAAGAATACAAACAATAGTTCTGGAAAAAGAGAAATTCTCTCTCGAAAAAGAGCGCCAAATTAAGAATTTCGAGCAACCGAATTTTAGTGATTTTCAGCGGCTCGCCGTGACCTTCAAAATTAACTTAGAGAGAAAATATTAGACTAAAATGACTTATAAACACTTCAATAGTACATTTCTAGGCTCAAAAACGGGGTTTTATTTAATGCGAATGAGCCAGTGCGAAGTTTACGACACGTAAGACACTGGGGTTCATAACGGTTTGTAAGTTTTTGACCGGTCGAAGAAATATTTGAATAAAAAAAATCCCACCACGTTTCTAGCCTTTCTGTTGGCGGCATATTTAGAATTCTGATTTTAAATTTTTGTGCCACTTTTGGCTCGGTCTCAGTGGATCTTTGCTCTTAAATGGCAAAATGATTTGCTGGTAAAAATAATTTGAATCCAGCATTTAACTCTTACGGTCTCACCCCAAATCACTCGACTGGGATATCGGCTATGCGTAATTAAACATGATTTGTTATTGCGCCCGCCAATCTAAGTTTTCCCGAGTATTTTGTTGCAATGACACTTTGGACCGCGATTAAGTCACAATGATTACCGGCGCTAGTTGTCAAAAGCCCTTACTGGCAAGGCTCATAGAAGTTTGACCGGAACGACAAGTACAGTCGAAGCTCTCTTAACGGACACTCTCGTAAGCGGACAGCTCTACTTACGGCCACCTTGTTAGAAACCCCGTTTTTACTCCCATACAAACTCTGTATTTTTACATTCTCGTAAGCGGACATTCCCGTAAGCGGCCGCGGACACTTTCCGATATTACGACTTAGACTTTTTCTTTGTTTTTAAGCTCCCGTAAGCGGACACCGCAAAGAAAATCATATAAAAAACCTCTGTATCTTGTATTAATCAATCAACTTCACATCGCCGTTCGTCACAATGATTTTACTGTAATTACAGTACCATATTTCAGTGTTTGTTTTGTCGTCATCCACGACCGGTTACATTTCGAAACAAAACTAACATGCATATTACCATTATGTTAGCTGGGCAAGCTCCCGTAAGCGGCCATCTATCCCCTACACCTCTAGTGGCCGCTTACAAGAACCATTCTCGTAAGCGGCCAGCTCCAGTTGCGGACACTTTTTTTGCGTCCCGAGGGTGTCCGCTTACGAGAGCTTCGACTGTATTTAGAATCTAGCCACTTGCGCGCTCGCCCAAACACGTCTTACTATTAATATTTTAGGATAGCTGGAAAGTTTGCAAAATAATGAATGTGAGTTATAGCAGCTTTATATGCGTCTCACTTCCTTTTTGACCAAGCCAAATGACGTTTATGTGTATTTAAATCATCTTAAAAAGTATAACATTAAATTTTTTTCTTAGATTTAATAGATAATATTAAAAACTCTGCTCTGTTGAAGCCTCGTTTCTTGACATAATTTATTTCTGTAATTCGAAGTCTTGTTGTGTAAGGAACACTGTGCGTGACCAAAGACTCGTGCTGTACGTTTATTGTAAGATTTTGCTCACTTTTTGTTGTCAGGGTCTACGTCCATTGGTCGTGGATCTGGCATTATTTAGTTTTCAATGTGACAGACATGATTACAATGGGCTTTGTAAAATAATTAAAAGAAACATCTGGGAAGGTTTCTGTGCTTGCTATATAGCTATTATTGTTAACGCAGAACGGTCAACAGAGTTTGGTCACTGTCGAAATTGGAACATTCAAACAGTTCGCCAATAGCTCAGTTGTCGTCCGAGAAAGAGAAAAGAGAAAACGTCACTCATGAAGTTTTGATATGAAAGGCTGGCGCGGCTGGCAAACCAAACCAAGCAGCATATAAAATGCAGAAGACAAAGCAATCGCGTTTGACACTTGTTATCAAGTTATTGTTCCTTGGTGTCATTTCATCGCCTGGCGGATTGGCAGGTATTTTCAGTATTACTTTCATAAATGTACCTCCAGTCTATAAATTCATGTTACTGATGCGCTAAGAAAATAATTTGAAAAGCTTGCAGCTAAAATCAAAAAGGAAAGTAACAATGACATAAGACATTTATTATTTATAACGATTGAAACTTTTTAAAAAAAGATCAAAAGTTATCCTTTTTTTATTTTTTAAAAGTTTAGCTGGTCCTCATGATCAATCACTGGCAGCTAATTGTAGGAGACTGAAAAATATTTCCATACTATTTTCGTATATGCTTATGCTTTTTTCCGTACTGAAACTAATTTCAGGGAGAAAAAATCTTTTATTTAACTTCTCTATAATTTACTTTTAATTTCAAGATGTGCTTACAAATTCATTTCCCATTTAAAATTAAATTAATAATTGTGTCACGGCAATTTCAATCACTTTTATGGATTCACATTCAACAGAGTCTCGGGCTCTGTCACAATGTATCATTTTTTGCCGTAGAGCTGCAACCCCTCATCATCTTTTTTGTAATCAGTTGTATGAAAAAAAATTTACCAAGAAACTATTCATTTCAATAAGGTCATAGTTTCCATTCTTACGAAGCCGTGATACCTAAGTCATTATTGAAATCAAATTAAACCCATTAGGGCAGATAGAAGCAAACAAAACCGGTCAATGAAAATTTAATGACAATCACAATTTGCATTCGCGTGTGCTGAGCCCCCCGAAAAGAAAGAAAACGAATCAACACACAGCAAGATATTTCTGAATTCGAACACAGCCTCGTGTGGTATCGAGTTTACTGACTCATGCCAAAGCTGAGAGCTGTAGGAAACGAATTAGAGAAAACCACATGGCCTGCAGCTCTAAACCGTTCACACTGGGCACATTAATACACCGTGCGAATGAAACAGTTTTACACTTTGTAAAGGCATATGTTCTTTAAATGGAAAATGCGCTGAAAGGAGAACACTTTCAATTTATTTATTGTTTAAAGAACAATTTTATTTATATAATGTGTTTTTCTGTTTTGGGGGTAAATATATCGCATTTAAGTATCTTCAAGGCAAGCCCCGAAATATGGGTACATGTATTCATTCCCAGCTGTTAGTTCCGATAACTTTTAGAATCGAACTACAAATTAAAAAAAAAATTGGTTAAAATACACGGAACAAAGTCTTGCAATAGTCTCAGGTTTCCATTAATTTTAACGATCTACATCCTTAAAATATCTTTTGCGATAACCATAATAACTTACTCTTGTTTGGGATAGCTTGAAAAGATAGCAATAAATTTTAACCTTTTTCAAGGAACTATGAAAATAAAACAAAACGAATTTATGCTTTTTTGAAGAAAATAAATCCGAAATAAGGTACTACAGTAAAACCCCGATTACTCGAAAGTCAAAAGGGAAAAGAAATACTCTCGAAAGATGTGTGTGTGGCAGGGGGAGGTTCGAAAACTGATCGAGATTCTGCAGTTAACAAAAACCAAATTAACAGTTTCTGGGCGTGACTTTAGATCATTTTATTTAACAGCTATGTCGATCGTATTTCCAAGATAACATTATTTTAGTGGCTCTTGCATGTTTTTTATTCATAAACAAGGTGCATTTTTAAATCGATAATTGCAAAACATGATCATATAACTGCGAGTTGCCAATTTGTCGCGAAACGAAAATTTAGAAAATATGTTAAGAAAACGTTTGTACAGCTGTAAATGTCACGATAGATTTTACAACACCTCTTGGTGATGCATAGAATTACTTTGAAGTCGAAGAAGGCCTAATAACATACAGTGTAACAGTACCCTAGAGTAGCCGAACACCAAAGAGGTTTTGTTAAACCAAGTGAGACATGAATGATGTGGACTGTGAACTAAAATACGTGTTTTTTTTGCTCTTGATTTGCAGCAGAAGACGCATGTCAGCTATGTTCTTGTACCGAAACGTGGGCAGGTGAATCTGTCAAATGTACCAGTAGAAATCTTTCAACAGTACCACAAGGTTTTCCAGCTACGTCGTTTGCATTGTGAGTGTTTTTCCAATTAGTATATTGTGTATCACAACCACTATAAGTACAAGATAAGATAAAAGTTGTTGCTGAGTCTATTTTAATCTTTTAAAAGTAGTTCTGATCATTCAATTTTTAATGTCTCTGATCAGTTTCTGTAAAACAGGCCTGATTGAGAATTATATTTTGTTATTTCAAGAATATTCTGAACACATTATTAAGTCGTCAGTTTTCTCATGAAGTGTGTGAAAAAAAAGGAAACTAGCAGTAGGATCGGCATGCTTCTGCTTAGGACCCTGATTTTAAAAGTGGATCATATCGTAAAAGGCAAACTAATAGGAAATATAGCAAAGTGTAAAATGATAAATATAACTACAAAAAGCATCATTTAGATAACTAACGTTGGCAGTATATTAAAACTAAAAATAGTTTTTCTTCCTAAAAACTTTACTCCTTCACTTGTGCTAAGATTCCACGCGACTTACAATTGTTTTACCTTTGCAGGTACTTAGACAGAAACAACCTGACCAGAATATCAAGAGGCGACTTTTGGAACTTGACGAAACTAACTCACTTGTAAGAATACAACGCAGTTTTTGAGTCCCTTATCTCAAATTTTTTAACTGATCTCGATCCTTTTTTTTTATTTTTTGAATACGTGTCATTTCATCAATGAAATTTAATTTTTGTTTCATTGTCCTTTGATGGCAAATTCGTAGCTACAATGAAAAGTTTAAAAATTCGTCGTTTGCGATTCGTGTCAATCGTCCTCAAACTTATCTGTCTTTTTCTATGTTTATTCTCTTTTTTTTTTCGATTTGAGGAAATTTTATTATATATGACTCGTAGGACCCCGATCTGAGGAGACATTCCATTTCGTTTATATCCAATCCGTAGAAGAAATTACAGTAAGGGCACTCGAACCATGAACGCCATGGCTTTATTTTCGCTTTATTTGTACTTTATTTTCACTTATTTTGTAGTAATTTTTTACATTTTCCAGAACTAGCCAATCACAGCTGCAAGTCGAAGAAACAGCCGAGACATTTTTTCAACATTATTTTCAAACTGGCGCGTGTTTTTACACAACGGCGGTACATTAATCCAGAATTTTCCGCGGTCTGCTTCTTACAATATACAGCGGGATATTCAACCAGTGAAACTATCATAATGGCGGTTTCTGGCGGAAATATTTCTTCCTTATTCAATAAAGGACAAGAAACAAATGAAACGCAAGCTATTTAATATTTATTTCGACGGTAAACGTCAAACAACATTTCGTACACAACGTAACCGTACGATTAGATTTATACTGTTAAAATCTGCTTTGTAATGGAAATCATCAGAGAGATGAGTTATACAAATCACTCAGTACAGTTTAGTACTTAAAGTATGAGTCTGGCAAATCATATGCCGGCTTCCAATATAATACTCACGCGTTTTCGGCTTACAGTCTGTAGACGGAAAGAAGGCTTCGATGTCTTTGGATTTCACCCAGGGACTTCACATAGGCTACAGCGAACATGGCCTAAGCCGGCCTCCAGTATTTCCGAATTATGTCGAGAGGCGTTCATGGTTCGAGTGTCCGCAATGTAAACTGTTTATGTAAAGTAAATTACTAGATTTAGAAAAATTTTAGGACAGGTATCTCTACAAGAAAATGATAAGGCCTAAGCTTTTGGGCCGATAAAATCCCAAATGTCTCAAGCTGGGTTTGCAAGGATGAATTCAAGTCACTTTTTGTGGTATTTTTATGTTTTTGCATTGCATAAATTTAAAAGTTAGTGAATTATGGTGATCCTACACTTATACAAGTGTATGATACAAACAGTTTGTAATCTTGTTGTGTTTTGTGTTCATATTTATTCAATCTGTTCAGTTGAAACGTGCATCATGAGAGCCACTAAGATTTTTTCACAGGTATTTGAGCCATAACAAGATCAGTTACTTGGAGTCAGGGAGCTTTGAAAATCTTACTTCCTTGGCAAAACTGTAAGCATTTGTCATGTATTTCATTTGTTTTCTCATTTTTTGGTTCATTTGTCTTGATTATGATGGACATCATATATTGAATATTGCGGTATATCTGACAATTAGATTTATTCATAGAAATGATATGTACTTTTTGGCAAAAATTGACACATACAGCGCTCTAAAGCGCTCAAAAGAAATAATAGGGCAGGTTTCCAGCTATCAATGGCCTTGACCTCTTTAATGAGAGAACCAGGCCGTAAAAAAAAAAAAAAAAAAAAACTTGTGGCTACCGTTTTGTTACCAAGATTGCGCTACATCTGGTTTTGTTACTTCTGGGTTCGTTGTAAGAGCACGTGGCATTTTTGCTAGGCTATGGCACGTGCGAGTGTTCACAGTGTTAGTGTTGCAGTTTTAAATTTGTGACCAAACAGTTCTTCCACGTGCTGTGCAACTGCTTCGTACGTTTATTTTTTTTGGAAAATCTTACTAACTTGGTGAAACTGTAAGTATCTTTAAAATACTGTTTGCTCATTTATTTCATTTTTTGGAAAGCCTTTTTCTCAGCTCTTTGCTCAGGACACTCACCATTTTGTGACAACTCTCGCCTTAGTCAACCATGCGTTAGTGCTCATTTGCACTTTTTTCATTACATCCTGATAAACTCAACAGCGCAGTGTATACTTCAGGAAACCCCATACTTCGTTAGCACTATTGGGATGTATGATACAATTAAGGAAAAATATCAAAGGTGAGGTTATTGCATCTGGATGTTGCAATGTCTGATTACTAAGAAAGCAACAACTCATGATTGCAACTTTTCAGGTTAAAATACCATTTACTTGTTATTACATGGACAATAATTTTCTTTTGGTGGCTTGAAAACAGATTATGACCAATTATTAGCACGTGCACAATCTTTTCATTTTATCTTTTTTAGTCATATGGAATATAATCAAATACGCCATCTTGGATCAAAGAACTTCCACGGCCTTACTAAGCTGACCTATTTGTAAGTACACCTGTATTTATGTGAAATATAGATTGCAATCATGGGGAATCACTTTTTCCTGACACGTCGATATTTTCTATTTGCAACTTGTTTGTAATTGTCTTACGTTTTCCAGATATCTGGAGTACAACAACATTACCTTTATTCCTGATGGGATTTTCCAAGATTTGGTTGGTCTTTACAGTTTGTAAGTACATCCGTTCATTTGGGTAGGAGATACTTGTAGATTAGACTTTGCGGGTACAAGATTTAATTGATGGACGTCATCTTGAAATGTCGAATTGTTATTGCTAATACCGAGTAATATATAAATTTAGGCAAGCCTAAAAGCGGAGCTCCCCAGTTAATTATTTTGCACTTTATTGAACTCTGAATTCTGGCCATTGTAAAACTTTAAGGCTAAGAATTTTATATTCGTTTTATTTTTTTAATAAATAATAATTAATATTTTTCCTTATTTCTTTTTTACCGTGTCCGGGGTGGGGGGGGGGGGGGGGTACTCCCTAAAATTTACTATGGGGGTGTGCCGTTGAGTTGCTGAGACTCTGGACCTGTTCCAGAGACAAAAGGTTCAATTTGCGACCCTGTTCCAGACAAACACTGCAAAGTAGGTACCCTGTTCCAGCAATATCCACAATGGAAATATATGAAGATAGATATAAAAACACTACCGTACATCACAAAGCTCTCACTTGACTTGAAAGGAGCGGAGTTTCATAGCTATATACTTGATAGTGTTTAATCAGGATTCTGGGAAAACAATCAACCCTGTTCCAGAGTCAAAAGGGTGATTTGTATACCCTGTTTGAGAGTCGGAGAGACAAAAAGCATACCATGTTGAGCGGCACATACCCGTATAGCTCTTATATGGGAGTACCATCCCCCCCTCCGGGTACCGTGTACAGCAACACCAAATAAGAGAACAAACAAAATCAATCAAAATGTTATAATTCCACCGAAAGCATTATCATAAAGAAATCTGGATGGGAAATTATGTTGCAAAACGGGCAATTATGTTACCTTCATGTAGAAAAAAAGGAGGGAGGAGTAGGGCTGCATGTCGGGGTAGATAGGCATATCACATGGCAAATTAGGCATATTTGTTGTTGCTTTACCAGCTTTAAAAGAAACAAAAAATCACTTTACATTTAGAGTATAAAGGAAATAACAAACATCTACATTTATAATAAGGTTGATTTTAATTTTTTTCATTCACTCATTTATTCATTTTCATTTTCACTATTTGCCTATATTTTAATTTTGAATGGAAATGGCAGAGGTTATAGCTAATGGTTTACAGCATGTTGCCCAAACCAAGCTAACTCCAAGCAAACCGGAGTGAAAGCTAACCACAAGCAAACTAGAGTGAAAGCTAACCGCAAGCAAACCAGATGAATAAAGCTAACTGCGAGCAAACAGGGGTGAACCTAACTCCGGAAACAAAGAAGTGACATTCTGTCATTCCACCGAACAGGGTCACCCCATCCCCAACCCCCCCCCCCCCAAAAAAAAAAAAAAAAAAAAAAGAAAAGAAGAAGATAGCACCTTGTTCACTTTTACATGTCTTTTGACTCCCCTTCCTCTTAAGGGGTTTCACTTCACTTACAGAAAAAAAGCAAAAATTCTGGGAAGCTAGAATATTGTTTGTGAGTCTCAAACTCAGTTTTGTTATTTGATTACCCAGAAAAAAATAGAATCATGTCTGCTTGTGTATAAAACTATGCAAGAAAAAATATAACATCAATACTTTGACTACTCTTTTAAAAATTTGTTTGTATTATTGTCCACATCTTTATGGAGTCATGTTGCCCATTTGTCATGGAGTTCACAAAGTAAGCAAGTGAGTCACAATTTGGTTGCTACATGGTACCTTATGGATACTGCAAATTTTATCTGGCTTTAGAATATTTCACTTATTTTAAAAATATAGCTGTTCTTATAAATTGTACACAGCATACAATACATAAGAATGAAATTGGTAATGCATATTGCTTGCAATAACGGTTTTAAACTCACCTATACTTTAGAATTACAGTACCACCAGTTTCAGCATAACTAATCCAAATTCAAATAATTACATTGCTTTGTAACTCCACTACCTCCCCCAAAGTCAACCAAAGATCTTATCATATAATTAGACAACTACATGTAAGTCCTGTGTAGTTGAGGGCTCAAAACATTTGGACACTTGCAGGTCATGTTAACTGGCCAAACAGATTTTAGCTTGGTCACATGTGGTTTCTTACCAGTCAAAACATTGAAAATAGCAATTTTAAACTACCACCATTTCTGCTGTTACTGTTTTCGCTGCATATTTTTGAAAAGATCACTTCATAATTCCCTTGTTACATCTAACAAGATGTGAAAGTGACAGGTCAATCAAGAAGTCGTTTTCTGAAGTACACTGTAAATAGGTTAACATTTAAAATCTAAATTTTGCTTATTTGCAGCTTTTCTTGATTTTAATTTACATGTAATTTACTAGTCTCTTAAAAATAGCATCATGACGACACCCAAACTTTGAGCTGGATTTAATCTTTCCTGTTTTCTATTTATGTCCTTGTCCTTGTCTGTTTTCGTGTCTGTGGCACTGCAAACTCTGCAACTCATGTTAATCCTGAAAAAAGTCAAATGCCACAGATTAAATTAAAATTGATTAATTGTCATCAATATCAATAATTTATAAAACAAAACACTTAACTTGAGCTTGTTTAACTGAAGCCAAACCACTGGATGCAAAAGGATCCATTAGATATTTAACAGAGATGGATCAGCACAGACTATTTTTTATACTGATAACTGCAAAGTCAACTAAATATTTTAATAAACTCAAAGCATCACTGCAAACCCTAACACCCCCTCTTACCGGTAATTAAAAGGTTTGGCCTTTAATCAACCCCCCTCCCCCTCTCCCTCCCGCTAGCCCTTTTAGAACTTCCATTGACCTTACATGGGATGGATCTGAATATTTGGGTTTTCCTTGGTATAAGAACCTGTGAAAAATGTCTGTTTTGAAGCTATTGTTTTCCTGCTCCATGTTGTTTTGAGGCTCTTTGATGCCTTGTTTCACTGGTTCATACACTGAGGATGAGCTGGCCATGGATTTCTGCCATAACCACACATTGGAATTTGTGAGGAGTTTGTGAGGGGAGGTGACATTCAAACCATTTAACCTTCCACAGTGAGGATAGGGTATAGATATTTTCTGGTACAAGATCTAGGCATTTCATGAAAACATACTTTTAGTGAAATATTAATTATTTAAATTGTCTACTAATACATTGTAGTTGTTTTGAATGTCATTGAAGAGAGACAAACTAACCCCCGAGTTAGGATTTCGAGTTAGGATTTCGAGTTGGATTTTTGAGTTGGATTTTCGAGTTGGATTTTTGAGTTAGGATTACAAGTTGGATTTTCGAGTTGGATTTTCGAGTTGGATTTTTGAGTTAGGATTACGAGTTGGATTTTCGAGTTGGATTTCGAGTAAGGATTTCGAGTTGGATTTCGAGTTGGATTTTCGAGTTGGATTTTCGAGTTAGGATTTCGAGTTGGATTTTCGAGTTAGGATTTCGAGTTGCGGATTTTTTTTGACAAAGCAAAACCCATTACAATTATTGAAAGCTAACCATAAACAGGCTAACTGGAGTGCATAGTAGGCTAACCAAAGTGAATAGTAGGCTAACAGGAGTGTGTAGTAGGCTAACCGGAGTGCATAGTAAGCTAACTGGCGTGTATAGTAGGCTAACCGGAGTGCTTAGTACGGTAAGCAACTTGAAATCCAACTCGAAATCTTAACTCGAAATCCAACTCGAAATCCAACTGGAAAATCGAACTCGTAAATCCAACTCAAAATCCTAACTCGAAATCCAACTCAAAATCCTAACTCGGTGAATAGGCAACATCCATTGAGGAGTTGAATAATGAATGCAAATATTTCACAAAGTAAGAAGATCAGCAGCAACCAAATGCAGATTAAAGCAGCTGGGTAAAAAAAGAACGAAACTGAATAAAAACATATTTCAATTATAACTAATATAAACTAGATACCTGATTTACTTTGCTGTTGTCCACTTTGCACAGAGCATTCTATACCAAGTTCAACAAAACTTGACTGTAGCCAGTAGGTATTCTTCATTCATTGCGGCTTAATGGCAGAATATAACACTATCTAAAAGAAGGATTGACATAATAATCTATTAAAAACCACCACACTAGCTCTAATTAATGGCCCTGTTTATAAAAAGAATTTATAAAAAATTCTGTCTTATTTAATGGATCTCATCAAATATAATAATATTAGCCTCTTTCGTTTATACACTCAGTGTAGTGACCCTTCCTTCCTACAATGGGATATTTAGCTTTTCTACTTGGAGATTTCTTGTTAACTTACTTACAAGTATAGAAAAAACATTGCCATTGCAAAGATACACATTAAACACTGTCATAGTGATAGTCAATGTAAGTTTGCATACACAGCTGCATACAGTGTCTAAAATGGCATGAATTACTAGTAGAGCGAACAATTGTGTTTTATAAAATTACTCAAAATAATTAACTAAGATAGTTTTATGTGGAAATAAACTGAGTTTTTTTTTTGTTTCTGCTAAGGTGTGGTAAAAACGTGTCAACGCAAGAAATTCGCAACGTAACGATCTCTTAGCGTATTCGTCCACGACCCTAAAATAGTTCGTTCAAACGAATTCCAACAGCGAGTAAATAAGAATAAATAGATGAATTAAAAAACTAAAACACTAAGTTTAGCTGGGAGTTTAAATAAAAACATTAAGTCATTAACAGCTCATGAATTAATCGGAGGCGAAGCGGCCGCAGTTTTTCGTATTATTATCCAACCGCGTAGTACATGTGTAAGCATATAATTACAGATTTTCACAAAAAACATGGACTTACTGTATTCAGTAAAGTCAAAGTTTGTTACCTCATATTTGAAGTCGGAGAATGCTTGTCAATTCACAGCAATTCAGCAGGGCAAAGCTTTCAACCAGCTCATGAATTAATCGGAGGCGAAGCGGCCGCAGTTTTTCGTATTATTATCCAACCGCGTAGTACATGTGTAAGCTATAAATTATAACTTACTCCAGCACCACCGACCTTTGAATTATCTGCGAAGGTCTATTTCAGCCTTTTCCATCCGTGTATCTATTGACACTTCTTTTTTCCTACACTTCAGTTAATTGCGTTTAGCTCAATTACTAGAGCTGGTCAGCCGCCGAAACGGTAGAAACTCGCTCGCTCTCCACCTGTGCCTTTTTTTCGGATCTCCCCGTAAGCCCTTATCGTTTGCCATAACTTCCATGATGTGTAAAGCCTTTAGACGGGGTAGACCGAGAAATATTTACGTAGACATTTCTTTTTCCTGCTCGGTTTCTCCTTGTGCTTCGTTCAGCTTTCAAACTGACCGGGTTGTTCACTTTGTCTTTCATGTAAATCTAAATGGACTGACCATGGAAAAGTACTTGCGCCCGCGGACCAATAGCAATGCTATCACTTGGTCAGCGGTCAACTTCACAAAAACACGCGACCTTGACCAGTTCTAAACCTGAGCCCGCGATATGATCATGTGATACTGGTCAGCGGATACGTTGTTTTGACAGCTGTCAATTGACCATAAAATGGATGTCCAATATCAAAGATCTTAGTCGATTACCTCACTCATTTCTGGTTAACGAAGGAGGCAGAAGATTGTCTCCCCTCCCCCCTCTGCTTGGGTTGCCTTGGGACTCCCCTCCCCCTCCCCGAGAGTCTGTAGGCGCGGCGGGCGTACGCACCAAATTTTTTCGGCCTCCTGGGTTTACATCAATTCTCTCGTACCCGCATTACCCATGGTGCTCCGCTCCGCGCGCTGGCGCGCGCTGAGGAGCTCCGCTAAAAGTAAAGGATAAACTGATCATCAATTTAGTTGTCTGTTTATCCTCTTGAAAAAAAAAACGTCAGCAGTGGTTTGAATGTTGAGTATTTCTTATGCTATGCGTACCTTACAGTGGATTCTCGATTTTTTCGAAACTCGCGAGGAATAAAAATCGCTACGAGTATAATTATACGACTTTTGGTTTGAGTTATACAGAAAGTCAAAGGCTCGACAAATCAGGATTTCACTGTACTTTTTTATTAACTGATTGCTTTTCGTACCGATATAAGTTAATTAGACAGTATACTGTTATTTGTAGACAGCTAGATGAAAATATGCTGATGAACATTTCCAGTGGAACATTCAGAGGGCTGAAAGTGCTAAGATACTTGTAAGTAGTTTGATAGAAGAATTTGTTTCAAAACAGGACGTTCTAGTTAGACTGTTCATGATATTATAAGATAACGACACATTCAGCGCGAAGAAATCAGTTACCTTGTTAAAAATCATACGTACAATGCTACAATCTAAAGATTATTGCAGAGTAACGAGCCTAAGCTACCTTTTACATGCCAAAACAAAGCTTGGTTAGTTAACACGCCCGAGTGCATTCAGTGTTGAGTTATAGAAGCACGCGGTACTTTTAAGAATAGGGAAGAAGTGCATAACAACTTGTGTACTTCCGCCAGTTATTTTATTCCACGTGTCTCATTTTGCTTAATATATTTTGGACCTATAGCTCGAGAGTAAATTTTCTCTCCTTTGGGAAAGCGAAGAAGATCGAATGTTTTTTCGATAGTCTTAACTGCTCGTTTTACGTTTTTAATAGAGCCAGTGTAAACTTGCTTTTTTTGATCTGAATCTTGCCTACATTTTTGATACTTTTAAGTGTTAACATATATTTTTATATTTTGTTAGATATCTTCGAAATAACAACATTCAAAGTATCGCACCTGGAGGATTTCAAGACCTAGAATCCTTAAGAGATTTGTAAGTGTTATTGTAAGCACTTCAACAACATTCAAGAACTCCCATGCGCTAAAAGGGTATCCCAGGTGACAGAAATATCCTTATCCGTCACAGTCAGACGTTTTGGGGGAAATTAAAACCCCTTATCAGTGGATACATCTACAAACACTGATTAAGAGGTTATTCCCGAAACGTCTGACTTTTTTAACAGTACAGTCAAGCATTAATAACCTACGTTTTACAATTTTTGTCATATCTCTAACCGGTAGCTGGAAGCTGATTCCGTAACAATGATTTATTTTCTAAATTAAATGTATTTTTTGCAGATACCTCGAGCACAACAATATTTCAGAGCTGCTCAACGGCACCTTTCGTGGATTGAAGACTTTACAAAGATTGTGAGTAAGAATTTTTTTTTCAGGATTGCTTATACATTGGAGGGTCAAAATGGTACGTTTGTGATAATTCTCGCGCGATCGCTGCAGACTTATACAGACTCATATTTGCTGCGGGATTGGCGTTTTCATATTGCTTCATATTTGACAGAATTTAATTTTGTGTGCTTTTGTTAACTTTTATTGATGGGGACAGTTTGTGACCCCTACATATCACAAGGAGGGTTCATACCATTGGCTTTCAATCCTGGACATTTCTCTTTTGGCGACTTTTTGAAAAGATCCGAATCATCCGATAACCGAACTAATAAAATCCCTTTGATTTAGAGGCTTAGAAAAGCTATTCAGATGAGTGCAGAGGCATCAATTAAACTTCATAAATTAAAAAAAAAAGAAGCTATTACTGTTTCCTAGTAGCCAATTTTGCAAGTGTCGATTTGATATTGAGGTTGAGGTATTTGTGATGAGACATCCCTGCACGTATACGGTAACCTTTATTGTTACCTTCATTGGGAATTAACAAAATGCAATCGTAATTCAAAGGATTTCTGTAAAAGAAGCGGAGACATGTGAGTGAAAGATATTTAGTGGATCATTTGGAAACATATAGCGGGTCACATAAGAAGCACTTAAAAGTTAGTTTTTCAAAAACACGGGCATGACTCTACGGGCTACACGGGCATACGTGAATACACACCTTGTTCCTTAACACTGACATTTTTTGGCGCCAGCGACTTGCAGTTGTTTTTCCTACATCAAAAATATTTTAAGATTTAAGGTTTAAAAGGAAATATTCTTCTATTATAATAAAAATAGTCACTGTTTGTATGTTGAAAAAACATCTAGTCAGATTTTTTTTGATAATACGCAATTCTTAGATTCTTAACTGAGAACAGAATTCAAGATATAGCTCCTGGAACTTTTGCGGATGTCAAGACGCTTAGAGGGCTGTAAGTGATTTGCCATTGAGTTGTTCATTACACTTTCAGTACTTCTTTTTCTTGGTTTTTATGTCTGAAGCTCTGCACAGAAAAAGTGAGGGTGTTAAAGAACACCGAGGGTAGTATAAATTTACACCATGTCCGTGTTACCACAACACCAACATGGTGTAATTATAACAATACACTAATTCAGTGTTAACTAACACCAAACTGGTGTAATGGAAACATTGTGCAACACCTTGTTGGTGTTTTTTTACACTGCAACCGGGTAACAAAAACCTTGCACGGGTTTAACACCGCTAGTATGTAATTTAACGCTGGATCGTGTATGCCAACACGAAATAGTTGTGAAATTACACGAAATGCCAATTACTTCTTGTGCCGGTAAATGTTCAAGAAAGACACTTATGTTAGATTATTTGATGTGCTGCAGACCGATACTGAAAAAGACCTTACCCAAATAATAAAGGAAATGCCGAATAAACCTAGCTGACAAGCATGCATTGGTATCAGTAAAGCTGAGAAGAGTTATGAGGAAGATGTCACGTACAACACAACAAGTCATGTACACACTTTTTCATTATACATAGTAAAGGAATAAAACTGAACAGTTTCACTTTTGCTGGATAACCTAAACCTTATTCAGAAGGGGGAGGGCCGTTCATAACTTTGTCAATATTTAAGAAAAAAGTAATCTAAATTTACATGCGCCTGGGAACAATTTTTGGTCAACAAACCACATTGGAGGAACAACCTCACAATGAGCAAGAACGAGAAGAACTTCGCGAACTGAAATCCAATCTGAGCATTGAGTTTTACCTACGGATAAAAATCGTTGACCCTGTTGATCGTTGGGCCTGCTCTTTTGTCAACGATTTGGGTTCTAGTTGAGGCACTTAGAAAATTGTATGATAAGCTGTCATGTCGCCAAGTCACGCAACAGGACTAGTTTGCTTATCGCACAAAAGGAAGTTGTAGTTGTTCTTCTACTGTTGGACGACTTTGATTGAAAAAATGTAATAATAACATCAAGACGATACAAATAAGAAAACACAGAACGCTTTCTCCTACTGTGATCAGCAGGGCCTGGTGATCAGCAATATTTAGCTTGCGTGCATGTTTGATCGTTCGTGATTGCAATTTGACAGGTCATTGACAGCTAAATAGCTAATTATGATACAGAACAATTTTGAAGACTTAAAAACACGCCATGTCACGAGATGTTAAGAATCGATCTAGTCCTCTAACTAAAGAACAAATGCAAAATGCAATCTAATAGAATATTTGCTTAAATAAATAAGACAAGTGTGACATATCTACGATGCCTCGCTGTGTGAAAAGGTGGTGTACTTGGTGACCAGGCCTTCGGATTGTCATCCGGTACCTCACATCTAACGTCATCAAAGAAAAAGGCGGGAATGACGTGACCAACCTTTTATTTCGGCAACCGCTCAAACAGGGTTCGTTGAGAACAACTTGTTAGAATCTGTTATTCACCGTCCTCTTGTAGGAATCTCCGGGCAATCTCCGTGATCAGAGGTAAGTCTTCAATAATTCATGTTTTACTTAGTACTGATTGTGAGTACTGCAGTGAGTAGAAATAGAGGATATTTCACGGTGGCGAGAAGATATGAATTTTATGTTCGAGCGGCAAAAATGTATTGTTTTTGCCACTCGAACATCAAATTCCTATCTTTGAGCCGACGTGTAATGTTTTTATATTATATAGACAAAAACTACAGAAGTGAATCGAAAGCACAAACCTTTTAATATGTATAAAGCGGTGTTTGGCATCGACAATGTTTGGCAGCCGTGCAATAGCGCGGGATGGCTGTTAATCGAGTTTATGCGTACACGCAAATTGGCGCTAACTGAATTTTATAGCTCCCAGTAGTGGGAGGACAATGTTCACGCTTCATGTCGTTGACCAGACGAATCCCTTTGCCGTGCGTTAAAGCGGAACGTTGTCGAAATTTTTTTCAGTTTTAAACTGAAAATATACGAGATTTTATACTTCACAGACTTCAAGAGCAAAACCTTGCGTGCCAGTTAGGAATCGTCCACATGGATCGATTTCCGGTCCTAATTGTTCACTCGCAACATGCTAGGAATATGTGGCCGTTTGTGTCTTTGCAGAACATCATACAAGAAAAAAAATATGTTTTATAAACTCTACGTGAAAATAATATATATTTTATTAACTGTTATTACGTGCAAATGTTTCCAAAGATCAATTTGAGTTCTTATTAAAGGTACAATTCCTACCCCAATTCCAAGCCCATACAACCTCCCAATCCCAGGAGACCATAAATCAATTTCTCGCTAAAACATTGTGGGGAAGGGGAGGCTTACAACTTTGAGAGGGTAGTGGCTCAATAGAACATTTTACAGCATTTACATTGCAAATTAAAATACCCAAGCACTGATATACATGTAACCGCAAAAATAATAATGCCTTTGACAATGATAATAATAGAGAATACCCCAAGCCAGGGGGATGGAAAAGCTGACACATGCACAAATGAACCCCCCCCCCCCAACCCCTGGAATGGACAGAGCCATAACTGTGTGCAATTTCATGATGGGATAACCTTATTCCTTTTGCAATAAAAAACAAGATTGTGTTGTTTCAGAAAATATCCATACCTCTCCCATTGAAGGTTTTTGGGGTGGGTATGGATATTTTCTGCACATTTCAGGGCCAACAAATCAGACCATGGACACTGTTGGTTTCAGTACTGAGCAATCGATTTTGCAACATGATCTATACATTTCTTTCTTTCTTTCTTTCTTTCTTTCTTTCTTTCTTTCTTTCTTTCAGAGAACCATTTTTATTAACATGGCTTCATTTTTTGTGCGAGGATGTAAGAGAATGGATGAGGAAGGAGGGGTTGAAGGAATATGTTGACTTTTTCTGTGGTAAGACAAGATCAGATTGTATTTTCCATAAAATTAAACTGTTGGTGAAGATGTGAAGTCCAAACTAAGGCTAAAATTACTTTTGGATTGTCAACTAAAATCGAAATGACTTTGTACTGATTTCATCCCCCAGTAGACTATAATAACTGAAAACGCCAAATAACAAAACAGGTTGTAAAGTTTTCAAAAGCCTACATGTACTTTGATGGTTGTGAGGTCTTGTAATACTTATTTTTTTGTACTGTCCTTTTTTTCTGTGGTATCAACAAAAGATCGTGCAATTGATGGCGAATCACTAAAGTGCATGAATGAAGACACTCTTAAGACCCTCGTGCCCCTTGCCGGTCCCCGTTTGAAAATAATGGAGAAGATTAACAAGTTGAATGCCCAGGAAAGCACGGGAAATTGTTCATTTCAATCGATGCCATCTGGAATGCCAACCATTGTGGTTCAAGAGGACGAACCTCTGGCTGCTGATAAAGGTGAAACATAAGGCACAAGTGACAAAAGGTCAGGTATTATCAAGTAGGACTTGACTATAATAAATATTTTTAACTTTCACATGGATGTCAGCGCCACTCAGAGGCTGGGAGCTTAGATAAAGAATGACCTTTCTACTAATATTTGGCCATTAATCGTTATTTCTAAGCAGCATTATATCACTATAGCAGTTTGACTGTATTGAGCTTTTTGTCAAACTTTAATCAATTTTAAATTTCCTGTTCAATGACATTTCAATCCTAAATGTTTTTGGTCTTCTTTCAGACTATGATTGCACCAAGTTTATTGTGCCACTGTTATTCTCTACCAATTCATCATGTTGTGGGCTAATCCATAGCTATGTAAAGTGGATTTTCCGCTTTTAACTAGCTCCAAAGTTGAGTCGGATTAATTATTTAAACCACTCATTACTTGGAACATTATGAATTGGAAGATTGTAACAAGTGGTCAGCAACAACAAAACTGATAACAACTACCAGTACCACAACAACAAATTTTGCCTGAAAAATGAATCTCTATATGAGCGATTTATTCAGAAACATGGCCAATCGAACGAATTGTGACCCCTTTTTTTTATCTCCAAGCGTAGATTGAAACGGTATAATCATAGAATTTCGAAATAACATACTTGATTATGGGTCTATGTTTATTATTTTATTGTTGTTTGTTATCCATCTTTAGCTTCTTAGAACACTCTAGAAAGGTGTGGATGTAGTAAACTGATTTGAATATTGAAATATTAGAAAGAGTTTGAAAGAACTTCATCGGCAGGGGAAACTTGAGTCTACTGAGTCGGTTTTCTTCCAGCATTTCTCGTTCTTCAAACCAAGAAAATAATAGAGGTGGGTCCATGAAAGTTTCAAGAGCTACCATTCAAGGTGTTTATATCCCCCATTTCATAACAATGTTCATCAATGTTATCTGGTATTGCTTAACTATATAAATCATAATTAACACGATGTCGTTTCCGATTTTTTTCTTGTAGAATGGCAGTGATGCAAAAGAGGTGGCAAAAGGCAGAAGGGAAGGAATGCCTCCCTTTATGATCTTTGAAGGAGAATTGCACTCCCCAGACGATATCTTTATCAGTGGGGAACAGGATCTCTTTTTGAAGATATAATTGGGGGGCATACCAGTGCCCTGATCACCTTGCTGTTCTTATATTTCGTGTGCAATATTCAGTACCCAAAGGAATGCATGAACGTATATATATTTCTTCAGAGATACGTGCTAGACATACATGATAGCGTAAGACTTCTTACGAAAGTGAGAATGAATGAATGAACTGTTAGGACCACTGAATTAAAAATAACTATTTTGGTTTAGACATGGCAAGGTTTTGTTACTGAAACCTGTATGTATGTTGTTAAAATAGTCCGTCCTAAGTGTGCTTCTTTGTAACTAAAGTTAACAGTGTTTTTTGTGACTGATTAAATACTGAGAAGGGAAACTAATGAAACCTCAGTAGTCATCACTGTACGTACTCTTAAGTTACCTACTTTCCCTGTTTAGTCAACTAGAAAGAGTGTTAACATAGCACCTGTATGGTGTTGTTATAACACAACTAAAAGTGTTGATTTACGCGAATTTAGTGTAAAATACTCATTGGTGTAAATTGACCTAATTTCGGTGTGCACACAGCTGCAAGGTGTTTTACACCATATCAGTGTCGCTGATACACTTATTTAGTGCACAAGAAACACTAAAGCAGTGTTAAGTAAGCGCCTTTGTGGTGTGTTTCAACACCTCAATTGGGTTATATAACGCGACTTTGGTGTTAACTTACTCTTTTTTGGAGTAAAATTACCCTGATTATGTGTTGTCATAACACTGCGTGGGTGTTTTTAAACGCAATCGTAATCGTAATTATTTGTAATTTACACCATGTTGGTGTAAATGTACACTGTTGCAGTGTTAATAAAACACTAAATTGGTGTTCACACAGCTGCAAGAATTTACACCTTTTTGGTGTTACCATAACACTCTCGATTTTTCTGTGTGTGGTTTACTTCACGTCAAAAGACTTTCTCTTTTAAGAAGAAAAAACTATCTTCATTGTGGATATAGTGTCAGTGCAATTATAGGCGTAAAAAGGCGACGAGAAAATGACTATATCTTACGGAAACAGCCTAAGCTAGGCAGTATGTTGCCCCTATCCAGAAATGTTTTGATCGATTCTTGGTCCAAAGTAATCTTTGTGATTAGAAAAAAGAAGGCAATCATAAGGGAGACAAGCGTCCTATATTTTGGGTGTATGTTAGAAGAAAAGGGAATAACAGAAGTTGTTGATTGATATGGATACTGCTAGGATTGAGCCCTGGTTAATCAGTATCGAAGGTTCTGTTGCTTGTAAAGGGCAGAAGTTGAAATGTTGTTTCAGAACTAGACTAGAATGTATGCTTGTCGACCAAAACATTTGGTTTATGCGTGACATTCATTTTCTTGCATCGCTGTGAAAGGCACCTGAATGGAAATAACATCAGCGAATTAAACAACTACACGCTTGAAGGACTTCAATACAGCACTAGAGAAATGTAAGTATAAACAGTTTAAACTTCAATATATTCTGAGAAGTCGGTAGTCTCTTTCGGTAAATGCTTTTTATAATCTCTCGGTTTTTGCATTATAGATACCTGGATAAAAACAGTATCAAGACATTAACGCCAGGAACCTTTGAAAATTTCGAGAAATCAAAATACTTTAATTATTTGTAAGTATTTAAGTTGCTACGTCAGTGAATAACCAAAAAATATTTGAAATTAATTGACACACTCCAATTTATAATGGTTTATAATTTGTTAACGCAGATCATTAGCTGGAAACAAAGTTAACATTCTCAAGAACAAAACTTTCAATGGCCTTAGATATCTATATAAACTGTGAGTACCTTATAATAAGTAACACGATGGTATAATTTCAATAAGACCAGTACGGTCGAACCTCCGCTAACGGAGGCGCTTCCCGTTGGTGGACACTTTATCCTATTCCAATTGTAAGGGGTTTGAGTGAATTTCTCGCATTCTTTGCCAACACTGAAATGTAACACACGTATTCAGGTTCAGAATATGCACTGGTACCGAAACCGATTCAATTCAGCTTATTTTAGTTTTAGTAAAAAGACATTATCTTGGTTAAGTCTATTATAATGTAATAAAAACTGTCATATGTGTTACAAACGTATGCTTTTTGAATTTACATTTTCATGTATGTAGTGTATTTCAATGATCAATATGAACTAACCGAAGAGTAAAAAGTGAAATATTTATTTTACATTTTATTGGTCACTTTGGGGCTCGGAATTTTTTCCGAGTTTTTAAGTTAATGCAAAATTTACATCATTGTAGATTTCTACAGAAAGACTCACTTGGCTTCTGTTTGAGCAGTAACACCAAAAAGATTCGAAAATAGATTTTTTAAAACTTGTATATATATGTTAGCATATTGTTGCCATATACCTATGTTTAATGTTATTTTTTTGTGTCAACAGTTACCTGGAAAATAACAACATTCAGGTTATCGAGGCTAGTGCGTTCTACAAAATGTACAAAATATACGCCATGTAAGCTTACAATACGTGTCATAATAAAGTGCAGTATACTGAAAACAGTTTATTTAGTTTCAAGCTCCAATGAATCTTCCCCTAAATTCTTGTAACGTCGCTTCATGTAACAAAGCACATTACCAAAGGTAGCTGCTGAAAGAAAACCCTAATTCTTTGCAGATTCATCGTAAGTGCGAAAATAATTTTACAATATATCATTTATTTCATTCTAAAACCACAGTTCATAAATAAAGCATTTCTTGAGTATTGTCGAAGTAATGAAATTTGTTTCCACTCCAAACGTTACAATGAATGCATTTTGCAAATACTGATGTCTAACATACGCTGTATTTTATCTCACACACACATTACAGAAATTTGAATGGAAATCGACTGAGAAATATCACCAACGGGACATTCTACTACAGGAAAACACTTCGAACACTGTAAGTGGTGATCTGACTAGATTTTAAATCCGAATTGATTCGATAGAAACGCTGTGTTTATTCAGTGTTTTTTTTTTGTTTTGTTAGTGAATTGCGCGTTGTGTTTTTTGGTAACAGGGACCAGATGGGTGTACGAGTACGAGATCAAGCACGAGCAAAGCTTTCAAATTTCAATCAGTTACGTTTCTAGATCTGACTCACTCCACCCTGTTGCTGGCCCTGGTTTGCTGGCCAGATGTAATAATCGAAAACATAAGCTCTAGATTTGAAAAGTCGTAATGATAGTCAATCATGTTGTCGGATCCGAAGGTTCATAATATTGGCGCCCTTTAAAGTTACAGTTAGATGCCATGGCGACGCTAAAAGCGCCAAAAACTGGCCTTGTTATTTAACCATATCGGTGGTCAAAATAGGTAAACAATATAGAAACCTCTACTTATATTTGCCTTATATACATCATTTTCCCATGCTCAGACATTTTTTATTAAAAATCAAGTAATCTGTAAGCTGAAAATTTAATTTAACGATTCTTAAAGTGCAAGGCAACGATGTTGCCTATATTAGTTTTCCTTAATAAATTCCTTCAGCTTTAACCACATCATTTACAACGGCTGCGATGCTTTTAGAGGCGATAAATGCCTTCTTTAATTAATCTAAATTTTACGTTTCTATTGAAGGGTCTTGTCTGATAACAACATATCGAGTCTTCCTGAAGGAGTTTTTGCCACGCTTAAATCCGTACGGATTCTGTAAGTATTAACCCTCAGACGTACAAGCAGACTCAAACCACCACCGTCGAACAAGGGGGAGAGGGAGGGGTGGATATCTCTTCACGATGACATAATTTTTTGTTGGCAATGACATCATCTTGGATCCGTCGTCTTGGATTTCACCATTTTCTTAGAAAGTCAGATAATAACGAATATTGACGCAGAATCAGGCCAGAATGCCTATGGAATGTAAAAATAAGAATGTCTTACAATTCCGTTCCAAAAAAACTGGAAAAATAAAGAAAAATGTTAAAAATGATGATTTTGTCCAGACATGTTTGTAGTTATGACGTTGCCATGACAACGTCAAATGTCATGGGCACATGGTTGACCATTAATATTATAGAAAGGGATAAATGAACAGCTACTACTACCCCCCCTCACCCTGAGGGTTAAAATCACGGTTCGATTTAAGTCTAAGATCATAGAGACCATTAACATCACAACGACTGGTACATTTCTCACAAGTTTGTTAGCCAGGGCTATGATCACTTTGAACATAGACTATGGCTATGGCGAGTGCTATAATACAAAACAGTGTAACTTTCGTAAAATTTTTGTGCGACAAGTTCTTAAAGCTATTACAATTAATAGACACCGGGAAAAAGTTTCTTGAAGCAGAAAAAATGGCATACGCAGCAGTTTTGCGCTGAATTGTCCCCTAAATTATTATATTATTTTCAGTGTTAAAGTTAAAAGCAATTCAACCACATTTTTTGACTAAGGGCTAATGCTCCCGTATACCTTACGGTCATTTTCCATCTCATTCCATTACCATATTGGAATGTTGCGTTGATCATGTTTTGTTACTATTCCGACAGACTATAAAGTAGGAACAGGTTCAGGATAGTTGTCGGTCGGTCGGTCAATCTGAGTCAGTTAGTTGCTCGCCAATTAGTTATTTAGGTAGACAAATTATGACAAACACAATTTTGCTTAAAATAGAGCTCTCAAGGGATAGGATCGGTAAAGTTTACTGAAATGCATGAATGCATATTGAAAATATTTTCAATTTGTTACAGGAATCTCACTAATAACCCTTTGCAGTACATCCACGCCGGGCTTTTGAGAGGCTTATCTCGCCTTACTGACCTGTGAGTAAATAAAAAAGGCTTGTTTTTGAAATTATGTGCTGTAACTTTAACAGTCCCTCGTAAAAAGGACACTTTTTATGTAACGAACAAACACTAACAATATCGTTATCTATCCTTGATCTTTCTTCTTTTTCGACAGACAAATGGAACTTTGTGGAATAAAGGAGATTGAACCAAAATCATTTGCGTCATCTAAGCCACTCCAAACATTGTAAGTTTTTGCTTTTACAGATCAGTATAGTTAAATCAGTACTCTTCTAGGAAATGACAAAGCCTACTCTAATGGTAGGTATTTAGTTGGTTGGCCTAGAATTTAGATTTTCAGAACATGAAAGTTAACCAAGGTTACCGTTTGCTCATAGACTCAATCTGTGTTATTAATTATTTGCCACATCGAGTCTTCTAGGTAGATTTGTGAAACTTAACAGATTTTGCTTAGTGCCATTCCCTGGAAACAAAATTAATAAAGATAAACAATTTTAATTTCTTCATGTCCAAATCAGCGTCAAAGAAGGTGCCTTTGCCTCAAACTGGAATATTATTAAACTTAAGATTGTGACGATGATAGTCATGATCTTGGAGTTATACCTACTACGTCCTTTAGTACTGATATGCTCGTGCATTGACTGGCAATTTCCATTTAATATTTCATATCAGATTGTGTGCAGTATTTCAAACAATAAATTAGGGGTCATGAATGGTCCCTCAAAATGTCGCAGTGCTCGCAATGCTCGCAACATTTTAGTGGGTGCTCGTTTGCTCGTGCTCGCACATTTTTACAAGTGCTCGCATGCTCGTTTTTCAATGGTGTAACTTTTTGAAAAGTGCTCGCTGCTCGCAAGGCTAACTTTTGTCAGTGCTCGTGCTCGCAAAGAAAAACGCTTTGCTCGCATGCTCGCAAATGCTCGCAAAGACCATTTGATACCCCTATAAATTGTGTCATGAGTTTTTTTTGAAAGTTCTAATGTGGCCTAAAACTACTGTTAAATATTCGTTAAAAATCGGAGCTCTCGCCGCCGATCCACGGCATCATCAAAATCGTTAATTATTAGTTAAGAGTTGTGAATTAACCTTTGTTAGAGTTTTATTTTGGTGACATCGTTATACATTATGTATTTGTATCCACCTTAGAAACTTGGCGAGAAACTCGCTGAAAAGAATCAACAATACCTTCTTTAAAGATCTTCGATACTTGGCACATCTGTGAGTATGTAATTGCAATTTAATTCGTAGTCTTGTCCTTCACACTTGACCAAAGAGACTGCAAAGGGAAGCGTCTATCCGAGTGGCCCATACTTGCTGGAGCATATCCCTGTTTACTTAGCATTAAGTGGCTAGGAATATTTCTACTCTCCCCTGAATGGGATGCTGGTCCATCTCTGGGTACTCCATTGGTGGAGAGAGGCACTGTTAGAGTAGAGGCACTGTCTTGCTCAAATACACAACACAATGACCCCGGCCAGGCCTCGAACCCGGACCGCTCGATCCGGAGTCCGGCGCACCAACCATTAGGCCACCGCGCCTAACATAAGAGAAACCAAGTATCAAATTGTGGTGGCTTTAGGTGCATTTAATTGGGACAGTATCTTGTTTTTTTTTTTCGATTGAAATTTTTTTTATTATTAATCTTTAGCAATTTCTCATCACAGAGAACATGATTGTAACGGTACACCAATCTTATAATCAGAACGACCTTACGTTATTTAATACCGTATAGTTTTCAAATAATTCTCAAACAGACTAACCTATGTTTTGGCAGGTACTTGCAAAAAAATGAGATTCAAATCATAGAGAACAACTCCTTTAAGAGTAACAGCTTCATACAGCGTCTGTAAGTAATTATCTGGTGTATGTGATTAGTATTGGTAATCGAATGGTGACGAGTGAAATTAGGAAATAATTTCACGCGCGTTGTGACAAAATGCAAGTGAAATTATTTCCTAATTTTACGAGTATACCATTTGATTACATTTTAATATCATAGGTGACAAATTACGCTTGCAATCGTAGGTTTTTGACTGGTATATTGCATCACGAACTCCGAGCTTTGAAAAGTTGAAAGCATACACTTTGCTCAAGTTCGCAAGTTTTTTAGTCTTTGAAGAAAACCTTTTAGAGATTCCTTTTTGCTGTTGTTCAAAGATGAATCAACTGTCAATTATTTCTCACATTATG
>NC_135761.1:15790736-15844682 GCF_052425735.1 Oculina patagonica
GTAAAGTCTGCCCTGGTCATGGTGTTGAATGTTCCAATGACACATTACATTTGTCATTCGGGTTCTATTGGACATGGAATAGCAACAGAAGCAACTCAAACAACAAGACATTTTACAAACTTTTGATCGCGAATTTGGAGATAGAAAGCGATAGCTACAACAAAGAAACAATGAAGTTCGTTGGCAAAGTTCCAAAAGCCTACAAATGTATTCGTCAAAGTTCCTGTCTCGGAGGAATTGATTCGGAATGTGCTGAAGGCTATGCTGGTCCACTGTGTGCCAATTGCCAATCTGGATTCTATAAACGAATCATCGCATGCCACAAGTGTCCTTCAAAGAAACTCATTGCCATTCAGTTTGGAGTACTGGCCTTCATACTGCTCGTTATTATCTTAATTATCCTTAGAAGCGAGAGGTCATCGAAGCCAGGGAGGCGGACAATAGCTGACATCTTTCTTGCTCACGTGAAGATTGTTATTGGATTTTATCAGGTTCTGGCAGGTTTACTTCAAGCGTTTTCTTATGTTAAATGGCCTTCTGAAGTTTCCATCCTTGAGAGTTACATCAGGTTTGCACAGTTAAACGTCTTGCAGATCGTTTCTCCAAGTTGTGTGGAAGAAAGCTTCGAAATGAGTGCTTATAGCCACTTTGTTTTCACAATGGCTGGAAATGTATTGATTGTGGTTGTTCCGATGTTTTGTTACCTTGCTAGGGTAACGTGGATGAAGATGCAAAGGAAACAAAGCGATGAAAGCACCCTTACCGATCTGAGAAAGCCTTATCTTAAAATTACCATGTTTCTGCTATTTGTGGCGTATCCATCAACGTGTGTCAACATTTTTAAAATT
Source organism: Oculina patagonica (assembly GCF_052425735.1). Classification (NCBI taxonomy): domain Eukaryota; kingdom Metazoa; phylum Cnidaria; class Anthozoa; order Scleractinia; family Oculinidae; genus Oculina; species Oculina patagonica. The sequence continues at coordinate 15,791,585 of NC_135761.1, forward strand.
CTCCCTCTCTCTTGCCACGAGCTGTGCCCTTTTGATGGTGCAACCAATTGCCCATCCTTTCTGAGAGCTGACTATTCAATTCTGTGCTACACAGATACGCACAGGAAATACACATGGGCAGCATACGCCTCTTTAACATACGTCGTTGGGTTCCCAATTTTTCTGGCGTACATCGTGTGGAAAACTCATCGTCAATCTCAGAGATCCAACAAATTCTCCATATCAGATGAAAGAAACAACAGCGAAGCAATGGCTTTTGCCATTTTGTTTCTACACGAGAATTATTCACCGGGTTGTTGGTACTGGGAAAGTATGGAAATGGCTCGGAAAGTGATCTTGTCGGCTGGCGTCATTTTCGTAGGTTCGGAAAGCCGTACTCAAGTCGGTATCGCTGCCATGGTATCAGCTGGATTTGCAATGCTTCACGGGAGATTTCGACCAATAACTGACAGATTCGAGGATTATTTGCAAATGACTTCACTTTTGGCAACGTCATTCACCCTCGGAGTCGGCGTGCTCTTGAAGGTGCCTTCGGATGAAGCAACTGAAAGTCGTGACAGTGTGGGCCTTGGAATTTTGTTGTTGGTGACCAATGCATTGGTAATAAGTATTGTGTTAGGTAAGAAAATAAACAAAATTAACTAGCTTATCTATTTCAAAACAAACGATTAACCAGCGGGTAGTATTGTTGACGGGTTGCCTTACTTTATTTCAATTCAGATGTGTGAATTTGGCCAGGGAAAGAAAAGATTCTTGAAAAAGATCTTTCTTCCCTTGGCCTTTTTTTTAATGATGAAGAGCAATTCTATGTAAGAATGAAGCAAAGCGTGACCAGAGCATGTGCTAAGTGAAAAATTAGGTTTGGAGACAGCAAAGTAAAGCAAACGATGGGTGTTGCCGTGACAACAATAAGGTTGTAAACTTAAGAAAGGGCATTTTTGTACATCCCCCCTGAAGTATCTAACTGCATGTAAAATATGAAGAGGGGTGAAACATTTTCATTTCCCACTTTGCTTCATTCTAACAGAGAATTGCTCTTAATGAGAACTAATTGTAACATAATTGTTGCAATTGGCTTAGTTACAGTCAGTAACGTGAATAAGTAAAGTTAAAGTAATATTTTTTAACCTTAGAGGGTAATACTTGTCAGTTGCTGTTTTGTTCAATTAGTAACCTAAAGATGTATTTTAATACCAGCGTTGGAACAGTTACATTCTTATTTTTTTCAGTTCATAATTATTATTTATTTTTATTTTTCAGCTCGTTACCTAGTCGTCTTTTTTCAGCTTGCGATAAATTTTCGCAACAATCCTCGTTTCAGCTGGCGTTGCCTTTTTCTGTTGATGTCCACAGCACAGGAAGTGCAAGGAGACGCCAACGACGTTAATTTACAGAAAATGTCAACGCAAACAGTAGCAAGAGGATCGGATATCGAGTTGCACACTGCTGCCGCTGCAGTCAACGAGTGCTTCGATGTGGATTTTGAAATCAATTTTGATGATTCTTCAGCTCAGAAAATAGAAAGCTGTACAGCAAGCACGTGAAATAAATACACTATAAATAAAATGGATTTGTTTCCCTGAGCATTCAAACATTGGAAACAAATGCAAATATCAAGTTGAACATAACAAAGTTAAAAATCCTAACTAGCAGGAGGCGCACCAGCAAAGGGTCCGTTTCCGATTTCTGCTAACGGAATGCGTACTTGTAGTATTCGTAGCGACGGCGCTATTTTTCCCATTTCTATTCACAAAATTAATGATTTCATGTACTCATGTAAATCAAAATTTAGACTTCGTAAAGTAATTTCGTAGTAGCTGTAGGGGGGATTCGTATAGTACTCTGAAGCTAAATTAAAAAATGTTATGACGCACTTTTTGACAGGCCATACTAAAAGGTCACATTAATTTTCAAAATTCACTTTAATCGAAACAAACATTTTTTACACCCATTTTGTAGTAGCTGTATTGAGATTTTAAGATAAACTGAATGGATACGACCTAGATGGCTTTAGGGTAACGGTTAGATAAATGACCGAAGGTACTCAGTAAACTCAGAGTCACAGAACTTTAAAAAGTACTGAATGTGTACAGTTAGCATTTACAAAGATTAAGACTTATCTGTATCTAATGTATTTCTTTGAAAGTGAAGTTAGTCAAATAAAGGGCAGCGCAGTACACACAAGGGCACATATTTTACATTTGCGCAGAAAACCTAATTACTAACCTTTGCCATGCCGCCAAATTTCTCTCTAACTATTTGAGAAAAAAAAATACTTCTTATTTATGGAACATAATATATTTATGCTATTTCAGTCTGGGGAACAACCGAGAACTGTCTGAACCCACGGTTTTCGTTCCAGAAGTTGCTAAACAACATGACGTATTTGTACACGCAATTGCTTTCGGAATACTCTTGAGCGCTCACGCTGGTTTTTGATTGGATAAAATAATTCGGAAATTCTTGAACGTTTTAACGAAGATTTGCCAAAACCGTCACTTATTCCCCCGACTGATTTGCCTTAAAACATAACTGCAAAGTAATTACAGGGATGACTTTGTAGATATGAACTGCGTTTGTGCGTGTGAACTCTAACAATGCGAACTGTCAATAATTAATGTAACTTCCCTGGGTAGCTTCTATACGTTGGTTATATATGCACTTGTTGAAAGGCAACGGATGTTGTCTTTGTCTGTATTCATGTGACAAACACACAGTTCTTCATGAGCTCAATTGTGCCATGAAAATATAAAAAAAAAATGAACTTCATTGAGGTTTTAATTATAACGGTGTTCGTCACGTAGCACTTCACAGACCAACATAAGCAGCAGATGAAATGTGGAAGATAGAGCAACCGTGTTTGACACTTCTTCTTAAAATTATATTCGTTGCTGTTTTTTCATCGCAGGACGGACTGACAGGTAAATTTGGCATTCAACATATGTAGTTTTACCTAAATAGCGAACTTAGGTGAATTTTCGACTAACATTCAAAGGTTTGTAAAAGATATAAAAAGAACGGTCGTAAGACACAATTATTTTTTATTAGGATTGCATTTTCCAAACTTGACCAAACGTATTTTTATTATGTTCGTTTATTTTGATTTTTGTGGGGCAAAGGTCCGGGTTACTGCCCAGTTTAATCGTAGAATATTTTGGAGTATTCCTGCAGACTTTCCCTTACGAGGATATATTCGTTTCCAATAAAAAAAAAATAAAAAAAAATAAGAATAAAATAAATAAATAAATGAGATTGATGGTGGCATCTTCCACACTGATTCAGATCGAATTAAAATTTGGTATTGTTGGTTTTTTGTGGAGGGAAGAAAACCGGAGAATCCAGAAAAAAACCCTTGGAGCAAGGACAAGAACCAACAACAAAGAATGGGTTTCAATTAAATTACACAATTTTATATAGCAAAAATTTAGATTTGACTATATAGTAAATATCACAGCGTGGTTTTTAACAAATTAATTTTCACTTTAACATTTAATAAACCCACGACGAAGCAAGCATTTCTGAATTAGTTTTTTTAATTGCTTTACAGAATACTTGGGTCGCTGAAGGCCCAAACCAAATTCTCGTTCGCAGATAAAAAAAAAAATACTGATATACGCTTTTCTCTTTACGTACTCTGTAGAACGCCAAGTTATCACAAAAAAGGTTGATTAAATTGAACTACTTTTTCTGGAGGTGAAACCAAATTCGGTTTACTTTGAAATTATATTTTACCCATGACAGAATTGACGACAATTCAATGGTTTGTAAGAACCAGGGGGGAGGGAGTAGAAACAACATACTTCAATATAATTTAAATTCGATTTTCGTATGTCCAGTGTGCTTCAAATACACAGTTGGTGTTTTGTCGAATACAATGCACAACAAAAGGCAGGAAGCTACAAGTCACGAAGGCAGCACTCCCTCGCATGAAAGTTCTAAATACAATTTTGCTTTTAATTAAAAAAAAACTGGGCGAAAGTGATAGTTTTTACACTTTGCGTGATGTTTATCTAAAAAACAAATTGAAAAATCGACTGCTCCGATCAAATGAATATTTTAATTTACGATCAATATGTGGAGAAAACTTTAATCAACATCGATGTTTTTTTTGTTTCATTTTGTATTATATATTTACCATTTGAGAAACCTCTTCCTGCTTAGCATAATTGAACTTAGCAAGCTAGCAGCTGAACGTTTTCGTATGAAGTACAAGCGGATAAAAACTTGACAGTAACTTTACGTTTCTATTGTGTTTATTTTGAAAATATCAGTCGTGCTTGGATAAGAAGACTTTTGCAATTAACTTCAAGTTTCTTGAGAAACTCTATAATAATCATCTTTTATTAGGAAGCCTTCATTCACTATACAGTGGTTTTCAGAAAGGTCCTAACTAAGATTAAAATACTTAATAAGACTATATACAATAAAACGAAAAATACCTAAGGGAAATGTTTTGGCTTGAAAAGAGAATAGGAATAGAATTTGAACAAGAAGGAAAACGTTATCATTGAGCCTGCTGTTGAACTTTCACGAGTGACGAGGCTTTAAATGAACTGTCTAGATTTTATTTGTACGTGTCAAAAATGCCGTCTCATCTTGATCCTTCAGTTGTAGATAAAAGGTAATTTGAAATAAGGTTGACATGGGAATTTTGTGAAACCTTCCTTGACATTTCAGTGTAATCCTCCAGAGTATAAAATAATAAAAATGGGACACCATACTCACAAAATAGATATCAGCGGATAAGGGAAACTCATAATTCCTTGAAAATAAGCTACAAAATCGACGAAATTTTAATTATGGTAATATATGGGACAGTGTAAATATGCTTGACAGTTTTATTTGTATTATATGTAATAATTTGTAACCGTCGTGTCCATCGTGCGATTGGGTCAAGATCAAAGTTAGCCTACACATGCCTTTTTAAAGTACTTTTAAACGCGTAAAAGCGTTGAACAGTAGCTCCCACGAAAGTACGTAGTTCAGTTCTCTTGCTGATCCTGGGTAAGACCTCCGCGAAAGCTAAAGTTTTGGTCAATTCACCTTTAGAATCTATTATCCTCAATATGTTCATAATTTGAACCGTTATGATCTGTCTGTCTTATTTATCCTATCATGCGGCGTCGAGTTTTTGCAAGATTTCACGGCCCGAGAACACAAACAGTAGATTCGCTACAGGTTAATTTAGGTTTGTAACTTTGTTGAAACAGGTAGTAGAATTTGTTGGTTAGGGAAGGATAAAAGTTTATGACCTGGCTTGACGAGCGAACTAGTGTCCCAACCCAAATATTAATAATATTGCGAACAACTCTTCTACACTTACCAATTATTAGACATTTATACAGGAAAAGCGAATAAACATAGGCAATCTGAAAAAAAATGATGGTACGACCAAACTTGCTGGGAGCACGTTTTCTGCCATAAATATGGAGCTAATCAAATCTAATACAAAATCACAGTCAATCTTTTCTACTATCCTAAACATTTGACTATCAGGAACAGGCTTAACAGCAAAATAAAGTATTATTCCTCAATACTTAACAGCTTTCTAAAGATAAAATTTTATGGCTGTGGCGTCATATGACGTCATTAGACCCACAATCTTGGATATCACTTCTTTGCTTTTTGTCGTCGTCGTTGTCGTAGTCGTAGTCGTCGACGTTTTTGTTGTTGTTACAACACGAGGGTACCCGAAATTTTTAAAATCATTTTTGAGAAACCCTTTCTAAATAATATTAATATCGTGATTAAACGCCCCACAAGCTTCTAGCTTTAAACCCAACCGTGTCTAAATAATGGTAATTTATTTATTATGTTATATTTCACTCCTTCCGTTACGGTTTTGTTTGATTTGCAGTAGATATCGTGTGTCAAGTATGTTCCTGTATTGAAACATGGGCAGGTGAATTTGTGAATTGCACTAACAGAAACCTTTCGACTGTACCACAAGGTTTTCCACACACCTCCGATAGATTGTGAGTATTAAGTATATGGGGTAGGCATTATACGTACAAAGAAAGGAAATAAAGAACTTTAAGAACTCGAGAAAAAAGAAAGAAACGTGAATGCACCGTTGATTGTCATTTATATCGTAACTGTATATTACCCAATAGGCTTATTTCAATGTCCAAGAGCAAATATTGAAAATCTTTGTTTATGTTATCAATTTGCGGTAGCTTGTCCAATTAACTGCAAAGATTTCAATTATGTCATGTCTCTATGTTTATTGTAGAAAACAGATGAGAGGATAGGAAAAAAAGGCCTAATTGGTCATAGAAATACAAGTACAAGCTTGCGCAGAGAAATATTCCACTTGACTCACAAAATATTACTTTTACCTTGCAGGTATTTAGACAAGAACAGCCTGACCAGAATTTCCGGAGGCGACTTTTGGACCTTGAAAAATTTAACTAGCATGTAAGATTCATTTTAGATTTAGAACTTGCTTTCCTTTTATTTCTAAAATAAAAGCAGGTCAGAATTGTTGCATTGGATAGGACTTAATTATTTGGCTCGTTTCAGCCTTTTTGTTTCGCTATACATCGAAACCAATTTCGCTATCTTGCGATCTGCATTTTAAGTTTTCTCCTGTTAGTATCAATATCATAATAATTTCAGTTTTCTGTAGTTTAACTCTGAACTTTACATATACAATCAACTAATTAAAAGGCACAGCAATTGCGCGGCTGTTTTTAATTACCTGTGCAGCTTTGTGTTTGTAGTAACTTAATAAATACAGGGACCGCGCAGGAAGAATTTGAGTGGGAGGAGGGGGGGGGGGGGGTGGACTCAAAGTCGAACACTGAAGTGAGTAAACGTAGGGGGAGGGGGTCGGTGGGGCTACGGGGGCATGCTTCCCCTGGATAATTTGGACTTCAAATTCACTTACATTCCGGAAAATGCATTTGAAATTTAAAATTTAAACGTTCAGCGCTTAAAAGATTTTGGTAGAAGTATTGCTTGAAATGAGAAAAAAAACGTTGGGATAAAAAGACGTTGCTCCACAAAACGTTCGACAAAACTACTTACTGACCCTGACTGCTCATGAACCTTTCTCACTATGTTCCCGAGTATAAAAACAGTTTGAATGCAGGGGACCACGCAACGAAGAAAAAAACCGCTTGGCTTGTCTGCTGCCGGATCTCTTGTTCAAGAAATGCTCGTACCAGACGTCAGTCTAAGTGTTCATAAAACCCCGAGATTGATTGCAAGGCTGGTACAACGGCAGGAGGGCAAAATTTATTCTTGCCCTCCTCGATGTACCAGCCTTGCAATCAATCTGGGTTCCCGAGTGTGGTGAAGTACCCGCAAATGAGATGTTACCAGAAGGAATGGAAACAAGAAAGCTTAAGGGAATGTCACTTAAAGTAACAAAATCATTTACCTTTAGAATGGGCTTGAAAACAAACCGTATCGCCTTATAAACTTAACCCAATTGGTGGGATCGAAACTGGCCAACGATGAAAGAGGCCTATTTCATGAGAAGTCCCCTTAAAAACTAAGTTTTTAATAAAGGGCATGATGCTGCAGTAGTCTAACCATTTTCCAATAAAAAACCAAACTGAAAACCTTGAAGACAACTGTCCGCATTTATTTGTTTCTTTTTATGTATCTACGTTGAAGGCGAGTTTATTTTGGCTATAGCAACTGCTGTTACTTTCGTCCTTTACAAACGAAATCAATAATATGGCTTTCGGAAACGAAAAATGTTCAGTCATTTAATTTTTATTTTTTATTCCTTATATTTTTTTTCGTTGTTACTGTAAAAAAAAGTGGGGGGGGGGGGGGGGAGGGGCTTAAGCCCCTCTAGCCCCTCCTTCTGAGCGGTCCCTAAAATATACTGACGTTCTTTACTGTTCGCACTCGTGTATTTTTTTTTTAACTATGCTTATATATTGATTTAGGATGTGTTATCGCATTTGGCACATCACGAAAGTTCATTCGTTCTCCCTCCTGCCAATCTCTTCCTGTTTCGTTGTTTGTTATTGTTTAAAGTATTATGAATTCGTCCCATTGAAGAGTTGTGAAATTGTTTTTTTTATGTCGAAAAATAAACAAACAACAACAACAACAACAACAAAACAACCGAGGAATAGATATCTTACCGTTATTGACCATAAATAATGTTTGCAAGGGCAATATGATTGTTTGATTTCGCTGTTTATTGCACTTTGGTTTAGGTTTGGTAATTTAAACTGTGTAGCTGTTCAGTTGAAACATGAATGAAAGTCGCTGCTATATTTTGATAGGAAATTGGCCGAAAACAAGATAAGGTACTTAGAGTCAGGAAGTTTCGAACATCTTAGTTCACTGGAATTTCTGTAAGTATTTAAATCTGCTTTTCTTTATTTATATGTTTGTCGACATGGAAAATGCTATATGTTATTGCTAAGATCTGCTAAATCTTGGATAATTGTTGTGATTTAAGGCTCACATGTGCTTATGTTGTTGTTCGTTGGTTGTTATTTACCAAGTATGGGTTGAATACGATTGTTAAATTGGTTAATCATGCCACAAATTGTTTTTATTATCTCTGTCTTTCAGTGATTTGGGTTACAACCAGATTCGCTACCTTAAACCAACGAACTTTCAAGATCTCGCCAAACTGCGAACACTGTACGTACTGTATGAAAGATTTATTCGATTCTTACTTTCTCAGTTTTTTAATAACAGCTTATAAAATAACATCTTTTCATGTCTAATTTATTTCTGAAACGTCTTCCAATTTGCAGACATCTGGAGTACAACAACATAACTTCCATTTCTGACAGTTGTTTCAAAACATTAATTGGTCTAAAGAATTTGTAAGTACTTCCAGTCACCTCAAATATTATACTGTTTCGAGATAGATTTTTTTCTTGTTCTTCACTCGTCTAATGTTACTAATTAAAACCTATTTAATTTATTGACAAAAGTAATTGAATCAGCCAACCACTTGACATTTTGTAGAGATCTTAAAGGAAACCGCTTGAAGAACATTTCCAGTGAAACATTTAGAGGATTGAAAAAGCTAAGATACTTGTAAGTACCTTCTAACATTAACTTTGAGTGCTGTATTTTTTCGTAGATTACACACGAAAAACAAATATAAAAAAATCAACGTAGATCGATAAGGATCCTTTGCTACTTATGTGTTTGGCAATGTATGATGCAAAATGTACTGCAATGCCAAGTCAACCTTCATTTAATTTTCAATGTTGTATCGTATGGTTTCATGCATGATTTCTATCGACGATATTTCACACGCATTACAAAATTACCAGTTAATTTACTTCCGTTCATCTGTTTTTCTTTCATTTCTTTAGATATCTTGAAGATAACAACATCAGGTTTGTTGAGCCAGGAGTATTTCAAGACCTTGGATCATTGACAGCCCTGTAAGTGCTCAATGACAATTACAAGCATATTTTTTCAATTCCTTTAAATGTTTTGTTATGGCAAACGTCGATTTACTCTTTCCTGCTCCGCACAAAGAATGCCAATAACAGGCATATGGGTTGAAATATCTCAATTGAAAGAAAACAAAATTGACTTTTTAGAAAAAAATATCTCATCGTGATATCTCGTATATTCTTCGGGTGTTTTTAATAAAACAATTATTCCACTCGCGCTTGTTGGATATGAGATCGTTTTAGCCAAATCAGCGCTAGGCACCTCGATGGCTATTTACCCTTCATATCCAACGCGCGCTCGTGGAAATTTTTTAATTATTAAAAACTAGCAATGGTATATTGGAATTCCTGGGTTTTGATTTGTTAACAGGCAATGGTATATGAGCTCATATACCATTCACCACAATTTATGGTAGCTGATTCGCGTCAACAAAAACATCTGGGGAGCTCAAATATTGCAATATTTTGGGTGTTTTTAATAAAACAATTATTCCACTCGCGCTTGTAGGATATGAGATCGTTATAGAAATCTCGGCGCTACGCGCCTCGTTGGCTATCTACCATCTCATGTCCAACGCGCGCTCGTGGAATAATTGTCAAATATTTTAGTGAAAAACTGTCAATTAGCATTAATTTGAAACGCCGGCTACGTTGTTGTTCATGGATGTTGAAAAGACAAATGTTCCTTATTATATCAGCCAACGTTTCTAAAAATCTGGATGAAAAAGAACGAATTTAGAAAAAGATTTTTATACAAACATGTTTGCACATTTCTCCATGAAAACAAAACATCACTTCGGCTCGGGTTCGTATCAAGTGTACCTCTTTTTGATGGACTTAAATTCCTCAAAAAGAAGCTTTTTCCTGCAATTATCAAGCTGTGTACTTCCATGTATGAAATAGAAGTTATATTTTATGAAAAATGCCATAATACAGAAATAACAACGAAACCTAAAGTGCAAATCTTGAAATTTCTAGAACACGTTCCCGAGTAGATTCTAAGCTCTAATTGTTGTGCTGCAGTTTCAAATCGCTTTCTTCGTCGCTTGAAAAACCAGCAGGCACTTCTTTACATCTGACGTCATGTTACTGGATCTTTTTTCTCGATCGACACATTCGGTTTGCATTCGCTTAGATGCGGACCCCAAATCGTCATGTAGGCCATATTCAAGTATTTTAGCCCAATATCGCTTAGTGATTTGGTAAATAGATCAGCTTCCTGTCCTCCCCATTTTGAAGAAAATCGGAACTAACACATTTTTTTTTTTTAATTTTTCTGATGGCAGATACCTTGAGCGCAATAACATTTCAGAGCTTGTAAACGGTACATTTCGTGGATTAAAGGCTTTAACTAAGTTGCAAGTAGTTTATTATGAAATACATTTATATTTATATCATAAAAGAAAAGAACAATTCCTGATCAAAGGCATACCGGTACATTATATTGGTAATGTATGATGCAAAATATACTGCAATGCCAAGTCAACCTTCATTGAATTTTCAATGTTCTTCTATCGTATGGTTTCATGCATGTTTTCTATCTACGATATTTCACACGCATTACAAAATTACCAGTTAATTCACTTCCGTTCATCTGTTTTTCTTTCATTTCTTTAGATATCTTAAAGATAACAACATCAGGTTTGTTGAACCAGGAGTATTTCAAGACCTTGGATCATTGACAGCCCTGTAAGTGCTCAATGACAATTACAAGCATATTTTTTTCAATTTCTTTAAGTGTTTTGTTGTGGCAAACGTCGATTTACTCTTTTCTGTTCCGCACAAAGAATGCCAATATCTCGACAGATTTTAACAGGAATATGGGTTGAAATATCTCAATTGAAAGAAAACAAAATTGACCTTTTAAAAAAAATATCTCATCGTGTTATCTCGTATATTCTTCGGGTGTTTTCAATAAAAACAATTATTCCACTTGCGCTTGTTGGATATGAGTTCGTTTTAGCCAGCAAGGCGCTAGGCGCCTCGTTGGCTATCTACCATCTCATATCCAACGCGCGCGCGTGGAATATTTTTAATTATTAAATTTTCAGCCACGGATATTGCATTTCTAGCATTCTGATTGGTTCACTCAATCCCGGTTGTCAGCTCGTATACCTTAGTTTGACCTTATTTGGAAAATGATTGCGTTACTGTTGCCAAACTAAAATTTTTCTGCGGGAAGCGACAGTTCCATCAAAATGGTTTTGAACAGCAAATTTGGCGAGCTTTATGAACAAGAAATAATTAGCGGTGCCTACAAAAACCAAAGAAATGCCATAGTAAATTAAACTACGCAAAACAAAAGAATAGATGTGAAAAGTGTAATTAATAATACTTTTAAACTGAACGCACAGCAAGAGCGAGTGAATAAAGTAGAAAAGCAGCAAATAATTTACGAAAGAACGGCAAACTGACACAGTTTCATTCAGTGTACGTCATAAAACTAGGCTCAGCACTTCAGTAAAGTTTGTTACCTTTCAATCTTGGTTTTGTCCATTCATACTTTAATAGACCTGTTCTTTGAGCTCAATTTCGCTTCAAATAATATAGCAGTCTTGATGACAGCCGTGGAGCCGTAAAGAAGTACAATGTAAACACTTGCTTCGTTCGACTTGCACAAGACTTGTAGTTTCCAGAAAAGGTTTTGCTTCGGATCTTCTCGTAAATCTTAACTGTTGTCACAATTTCCATGATATTTAGACTACTTTAGAGGGGATTGTTTGAGGAAAATCTTCTGAAGAAAACTCTCTTGCTCGCTTTCCTCGTATGTTTCATTCAACTCAAGAAGTGAACACCGCGCCAGAAATTTTCGCGCCTCCTCATACTATCACTTCGTTTACATCAAAATGAAATGTCCATTCGATTTTAACTTGAGAAGAATTTAATAAAACAATTATTCCATTCGCCCTTGTTGGATACGAGTCGTTATAGCCAACTCGGCGCTTCGCGCCTCGTTGGCTATTTACTACCTCGTATCCAACGCGGACTCATGGAATAATTGTTAAATATTTTAGTGAAAAATTGTTAATTAGCATAAATTTGAAACGCCGTCTACATTGTTGTTCATGATTTTTGAAAAGACAAATGTTCCTTATTATATTAGCCACCGTTCCTAAAAATCTGAATGAAAAACATCGAATCTAGAAAAAGATTTTTATACAACCATGTTTACACATTTCTCCATGTATGTAGGGTATGTATGTATGTATGTATGTATGTATGTATGTATGTATGTATGTATGTATGTATGTATGTATGTATGTATGTATGTATGTATGTATGTATGTATGTATGTATGTATGTATGTATGTATGTATGTATGTATGTATGTATGTATGTATGTATGTATGTAACTATGTATGTATGTATGTATGTATGTATGTATGAAAACATAACATCACTTCGGCGCATTTAGTTTAAGTTTCCCTCTTTTTGATGGACTTAAATTGCTCAAAAAGAGTGTTATCGAGCAGTGCCTTCCATGTATGAATTCAAAGTTATATTTTATGAAAAAAAGGCAGTATACAGAGGTAAAAACGAAACCTGAAGTGCAAATCTTGAGATTTCTAGAACACGTTCCCGAGAAGATTCTAAGCTCTAATTGTTGAGCTGCAGTTTTAAATCGCTTTCTTCGTCGCTTGAAAAACCAGCAGGCACTTCTTTACATCTGAAGTCATGTAAGGAACCTTTTCTTGATCGACACATTCGGTTTGCATTCGCTTAGATGCGGATCCCAAATCGTCATGTATTCAAGTGTTTTAGCACAAAAGTGCTCCGTGATTGGGTAAATAGATCAGCTTCCTGCCCTCCCCATTTTGAGGAAATCGGAACTAAAGCTAACGCAATTTTTTAAATTTTTCTTATGGCAGACACCTTGAGCGCAATAATATTTCAGAGCTTGCCAACGGTACATTTCGTGGATTGAATGCTTTAACTAAATTGTAAGTAGTTTAATATGAAATACATTTATCTTTATATCATTAACGTAAAGAATGATTCCTTTTTAAATGTATACCGGTACGTGTATAGTTCTGGAAAGAAAATAAAAAGTGAAGGTAGGTAGGAGTACTACTGAGCATGGTACAATTTAACTAAAATTATATGATACAATAACTGCAAATTTCCACAAGTTGTAATAACAGAATAGTTGGGCATGCATAACAAGTTATCATCGTTCTAAAGAGATCCCTGAAATAAAAAGCGAATATTTTGATGCGTAAATTTCGTTCCACATTACAAAATGTTAGGCGAGTATCTTGTGGCAATCCGCATGTTGGAAACACAAGATAAGAAACACGGTTTGCGGTGTGTAAATGCTTAATTGTCATTTATTGTAATACATTTATCGCCTTAGATACCTGACTGACAACAGAATTCGACATATAGCTCCTTGGGCGTTTATGGATGTCAAGACACTCAATTCACTGTAAGTGTTTTATCAGACATGAACTTGAACTAACCTTAAAATAAAGGTTGGTCAACTGATTGTAACTCAACCCGTTAGTGTTTGAACTAGCAGCAGTTTTTCGTCAATGTCATTAACACCAGGATAAGTGCTGGTCACAAACAAAAAATGTTTTATGGTCACAAAGAAATGTTCTGTTGCTTATAAAAAGATTTTTATTTTCCTCCTACCGCACTACAGAACAACTTTAACTACTGTAAACTTTCTTGAGCAAAAAACTAACGTTTTTTTAAAACTGCTTTTTTGGTAGGTTCTTGGATGGAAATAACATCAGTGAAATAAACAATTACACACTTGAAGGACTTCAATACAAAACGATGGAAATGTAAGTAAATGAACAAACTAGTTATGTGTGGTTAAGCAAGCATAGGTTTTCTTCTTATATTGTAGCTAATAATCTCTTAACATTGACACTACAGATCACTGGAAAATAACTGTATCAAGACTTTGGCACCAGGTACATTTGACATTTTCGGAAAATCAAGGCTATTCAGATACTTGTAAGTGTTTCAATTGATTTGTACTCTTACTAACAGTTATTTGATAGGCCATGTCAAGTAATTAAAACAATTCATTATTCAATTTCTCGCATTTGACAGACTTCATTTTTCGTTTTTTTGTTCTGTTATTTTTACGCAGATCGATAGCTGGAAATAAACTCGAGACCCTCGAGAACAAAACATTCAGTGGTCTAAGATATCTAATTGATCTGTAAGTAGTGCTTACACGTACGTGTCTGTCACTGTTCAGTTTTCAAGCTTCCTATGTGACACTGCAAGGGCTTTTTTTCAAGGTGGCAAAACTGGTTTAAAGGGATATGTGCAAGCTATTACGTGGTCCATTCAATTCTATTGTTTAACCCTCGGACGTACAAGCAAACTCATACACCCACCACCGTACAAGGAGGGGGTGGGGGGTGGATGGAACCCCTCCCCAGAGTTTTCGTCGTGTAATTCCGATGACATCTTCCGTGAAATTTGTACGCATAATAGCCTGCACATGCATGAGTGCATAAACTTTACTTTAGCTCGATTATTCTGCGATAACTGCAATACATAATATGTAATAATAAAGCGAAATAGTTTCTTTATGCAATGGAGTCAGAATAAACAAAAAGAAATGGAAAGAGAAATAACATCTCTATTGCCACGTTTTCGCGAATGAACGGTCACAATGCAGCGCGCGCGCTCCGAGGGCTAATTTTGATCGATTGTGATTACTGTAGTGTATTACTGGGTTATGCAAAAAGCTATAAACCGAAGTGAGTGAGTGAGTGAGTCAACCAGAAAGCTTAAATGAAATGACCGAGTTGGAATATTTATTAAAAAGTAACATTTAATAATACATTTTAAAACTATGTTGCTATATTAGCATGTTTATGAAATACCTTCTCGACGTTGCATGTTTCGTTGTATCTGCAGCCACCTGGAAAATAACAACATCCAGGTCATCGACGTCACTGCGTTCTATAGAATGACCAGTATCATCACTATGTAAGCTGTACTTACATTTACATTTTTCATCTTATTAACAAGGTAACAAGGTAATTTTAACAATTTTCCATCCGATTTGGGTGTTACCGGCCACCTTTAAATTATAACAAATTAAATAAATAGCTCTGAACCTCCTCAGAAGAATTTGGAAAAGATTGCGAGAAAGCCCCCTTTTCATGTCGTGTAACATGACGTAGTCATGGTTACACACGGACGATGCGTCACTCACTCAGTAAATATTTGACCTATTTGTTAGCTTATTTGAAGAAAAGGCTGTAATGTATGATATATGTGTAATAAGAAAGTATGCAAAATCGCAAGCGGAGGAGAGGGGGCAGAGACTGGCATCTGCTATAAATACATTATATTTTACATGTAACGTACATTACAGAAAATTGAATGGGAATCGACTAAGAAACATCACCAACGGGACATTCTACTACAGGAGAACACTTAGAACACTGTAAGTAGTGATAATATTTTGAAAGCTTAAAGATGATTTCCAGTCCGTACTGCGCAGACTCGGGGTTTGTTTACGTTTTTGTTTTGAATTCGTTGAAACGTTACACTTCGGTGACAGCATACATGACGTTTTTTAGTCCGCCATTACAGTTCGTTTCGTTCAAGAAGTTCCGATGAGCTAAAACGTCGGTTTGAAATAGCGTCAAGGTTCTTCTACTCGTTAACGTTATTATTTGTTCTGCAAGGATATCTGGCGTTAATAATGAAGAAAAGGTAAGTTTCTCGCGGAATTTTTAGTTTTGCTTGTAAACATTCCCTTCGTGTGGGCTCACATAAACATTGCAGCCGAGATTGCGCAGTACGGACTGGAATTCATCTTTAAAGTACCACTTAAAAACCGTAGCTCAAACCATCTCGTGCTAACCAGAAAATACAATACAATACGATCCGATTCGATCCGATCCAACGCAATGCAATACGACACTACATCACATCACATCAAATCACATCGCTAGACATCGTATAGCATCGCATCGTATCACATCGTATCACATCACATCACACCACGCCACATCACACCACACCACATCACGCTACATCACACTTAACCACATCACACCACACCAGATCACATCACTTCGCATCACATCACATCACGTCACATCACACCACCCCACACCACTACACATTACACTATACCACACCACATCACGTCCCGTCACGTCACACTACACCAAACCATACACATCACACCATACCACACCACACCACACCACACCACATCATATCACACTACACCAACTCACAACACAGCACACCATATCACATCACATCACATTGCACCATACCATACCACACACCACACCACAACACATTACACCACACTATATCATAAAACAATTTTTTAAAAAATTTTCCAGTTTTATAAAGTTTACTTAAAATACAGTTGACTGCCTGTAATTCAGACCACAAAGGAAAATTAAAAAAAGCTCTGAGATATTGTGACAAACTATTTATTCAGTTGTTTGGTTACATTAGCAATACGAAAATATTATCGTCCTGAAACTTTTTTTTGTCAGTCAAGGTCACTTTTTTATCAAATTGATAATCAATACAATTAATAGCGAATTACCCTATATACACTTAATTTAATGAAATTTAGTTACCACATTTCTGTTAAAGGATCTTATCTGATAACAACATATCAAGTCTTCCAGACGGGGTTTTTGCCAGACTGAAATCTTTACGAACCTTGTGAGTACAAAATAAACTTGTTTTTATTTATTTTGGTCTAGGCTATAATAAGACAACGAAAAAAAGTATTATCCCAATCGACCTACATCATTTGCAGTTTATCCAAATCAACTCAACTTTTATTTGTTTTTTAAAATAAAAATTATAAAAGTACTTGCCCCCGCTACTAGTTACAAAACTTATTGAGAAGGGGGCAAGAGTTAAAATAAAAGCCAAGGTTTACACGCAATTGTAAAATAAGAAGAAAAGAAGGAAGATGAAAACATATATAATTAATTAATTAATTAATTAATTAATTAGTGGAAAAAGTAAAGTAAGATTATTAAATGCGTATACACACGAAAATTTAGAAGGCAATAACTAAAAACTAGCTATAGATAATAAACACTATGTTAATTAGGGAGAAATGTTGACATGAGAAATGCTGTATCAGCTATTGTTCAAGATTATTCTGATTGACAAGTGTGATGGGAAGTACTGGAACCGAATGGAAAAATGAATTAGATAACTGAACAAGATAGTTGTTAGTACTAGTAAGTAAGTAACTAAACTTTTTGAATTAAGCCAGTGTAACAAAAACAAAACGATTTAGGATAGAATCAGAAAGCGAATGAGACAATGAATACTGAAAACGGCGTATTTTAATTAGTACATATTCCTTGTTTGTTACAGAAATCTTACCAATAACCCTTTGCAGTACATCCATACCGGGCATTTTAGAGGCTTATCTCGCCTTCAAAATCTGTAAGTTTGAAAGTTTGTTTTATTATTCAATCATAGCAATGCTTGACTGATTTTGTTATCCTCAATTTACTTTCTCACTTTTTCTGTCTCAGGCAAATGGAATTTTGTGGAATTAAGCAGATTGGACCAAAGTCATTTGCCTCATCGAAGGCACTCGACACATTGTAAGATAGCAATTCTAATATAAGATATGTCAAGTTATTTTAAGTCATTTTGCTAATGTAGAATTTTTTTCAAATTTTCCGCTAAAGCCTAAAAGCTAGAAAACTGCAAAGAAGTTATTACAACCCATAACTAAATAAGGATGGCCGCGACTGAGGAAAATCAGGCAGATTGCGAACGACAGTTCTAAAAGACTTGGCCAATTTTTCAAATTAATCTCTGTTTGCATCCTGCTGCGGGAAAATATCGAAGTGACTCATCCTCGGAGACCCAGGGGCAGTTAGTGGGGCGAGGGAAACGCGAAAATGCAGGTAGAAAATAGCGCGAAACTGCGAGGGAAAAAATCAGCATATAAAAGTTGTATTGACTAAAAGTGCCCCTGGGGAAAGACTCTTACCAGACCAGTTCAAAAAGCTCTCTGAATACTGCCTCGTGATTGGGCAG
The DNA here is from genome assembly GCF_052425735.1 of Oculina patagonica. Taxonomy (NCBI): domain Eukaryota; kingdom Metazoa; phylum Cnidaria; class Anthozoa; order Scleractinia; family Oculinidae; genus Oculina; species Oculina patagonica. The sequence goes on from NC_135761.1 coordinate 15,810,001, forward strand.
AAAAATCGTTTGTATTCCCTTTGTATTATTCTGCCCAATCGGCGACCAGCCTAACTACAGTCCTTTTGGTGTGTTCTCACACGAAATATGGAGGCAGTATTCAGAGAGCTTTTTGAACTGGTCTGGTAAGACTCTTTCCCCAGGGGCACTTTCAGTCAATACAACTTTTTATGCTGATTTTTTCCCTCGCAGTTTCGCGCTATTTTCTACCCACATTTTCGCGTTTCCCTCGCCCCAATTACTGCCCCTGGGTCTCCGAGGATAGAAGTGACTCTGAAACCAGGCTACGTACTTGATTGTCCTAAAATGAGATTTTTACTTCACTTCAAAAGTTTCATACAATTAATTGGCTAATTGGGGTTAAGCTCATGAACAAAACAAAACATCCTGTGGCCAATATGGCTTAATTATCTTGATAATGGTCTTCTATTGCTTGTCATCTTGGCCTAGCCCTAAATGTTTTTATCTTTTTTCTGGTTTTAGATAACACTAATTTTACTCTTATATTTCTCCACGGCAACACGCAATAAAATATCAAAAGTAATTGTTTCTGTTGTTTTGAGCTCTAGCAAAAGTGAAAGTCATTAAGCGGAAGGTCAGTAAACCATAAAACGGCATATTTTATTTAGCTCAATTGATATTGTCAAATTCTTTCTTATATGCACTTTCGCTTTTGTTTTCTTCAGAAACTTGGCAAGAAACTCCCTAACAAGAATCAACACTACCCTTTTAAGAGATCTTCGCTATTTGTACAACTTGTAAGTTAATGCAATGAGTAGTAACAATTTTCTTTTGGCTCTATACCATAGGCGGCGGAGCAGGGGGGTGGGGCAGGGGGCTGTAATCCACCAAAACGAAAATTTGGGGATGCATCCCTCCCCCCCCAAGTTATACGATCCCAATTGTACACGCACATGATAATTTTTTTAGGAATTATGTGCTCATGTTTTGCATCGGGGAAACATTCAATGTGGTTTGACATATCATGTACATTGATATTTCAACTTTTTTTTACTAGTAATCGAATGGTACTCAAGTAAAATTAAGGGAATATTTAACAATTATTAGCCGAACGCAAAGTGAACATTGGTGAAAATATTTGCCGAGACAGAGTAGTGGAAAATATTCATCATTAGTATAATTTACAGATTTGAAAATAAGAATGGGAAATTGTGATTGGTCCAGAAGCTTTTGCACATGACGATATATTCATCGCTCTAGCCGGTAAATATGCTATGGCTTGGCTACTAAGCCATGCCATTTCCATCTATCAAGTAACTCTTCGCTCGAGATCATCAACAAAATCTTCCTCGGCGATTAATTTTAGAGGAATAACAAAAAACACAAATATAAAAAAAAACAGAAAAAAAAACAACCAACCCTTAAAGATTCTAAAAAAAAAAAAAAAAAAAAGAGAAAAAAAAAAAGAAAAAAAAAAAAAAAAAAAAAAAAAAGACAGTTATATGATGTCTTTGTTTAATCGTTGTTTACTTTGAGCAATTGTGCTAATCCTATTGAAATAAGTAGCTCCGGTCTGCAGGAAAACTAAATACCATGTTTGGTCAATCTATCTGTCACAGTCTCTTATGGCCGCGGGCGATCTACAAAACCACCGTGCTTAGGATCAATTTTTATGCCTTGAGTACAATTTTTTGAGAAGATTTTCGGTGCAAAAACCATGGTCGACAAGTTTCAAAATTCCCAATGTTTTGAATATCCCGTACTTGGGGTGATAAACCGGGCTTCTCGACCAATCAGAATGTCCAATTTCTATATTTACATCTAGAAATTATACTTTATTAAAAATATCACAAATTTACCAAAGTTCCCTGAGCAGCTTAGCGATGAAAGGAATTTGTTTGTTCTTTAAACACGATTTTACCAGTAAGGTCATAAATCTTTAGACGCTTTCTTAGCGGAACGCACTTTCAAAAATGAGCTAATGTGTAAAGCATTTTTATTCACCATTAACAGTAATCGTAACTATTCTTTTGTCAGGTACTTACAAAATAATGAGATTCAAGTCATAGAGAACAACTCATTCGCGAGTAACAACTACATTACACACCTGTAAGTAATAAAATGGTACATGAAACATTTACAAGTGCAATACCACCACTACCACTACCACTACCACTACCACTTCCACTACCACTACCACTACCACTACCACTACCACTACCACTACCACTACCACTACCACTACCACTACCACTACCACTACCACTACCACTACCACTACCACTACCACTACCACTACCACTACCACTACCACTACCACTACCACTACGACTACGACTACGACTACGACTACGACTACGACTACGACTACGACTACGACTACGACTACCACTACCACTACCACTACCACTGCCACTACCACTGCCACTGCCACTACCACTGCCACTACCACTACCACTACCACTACCACTACCACTACCACTACCACTACCACTACCACTACCACTACCACTACCACTACCACTACCACTACCACTACCACTACCACTACCACTACCACTACCACTACCACTGCCACTGCCATTGCCACTGTCACTGCCACTGCCACTGCCACTACCACTACCCGACAAGGCCACTTCCACTCCCACTCCAACTACCACTACCACTAGCACTAGCACTACCACTACCACTACCCGACAAGGCCACTGCCACTGCCACTGCCACTGCTAGTACTTCTACTGCTACGACTAAGGCCTCTCTGATATAATGACTGAAATATATGATTCATATATGAACTGCGGATCTATGAACGTGAGAAATGATAGTCTCAGTCGCCTAAAAAAATTAGGCTCTCTTTGGAGACCTGATTTTTTTCTTTTTCAGGCTTCTTTATTCCATTCTAATGAAATCACTGCGACGTTTATTTTTGCCGGCTATCATGCTAAATAACCACAAGATATTTTAATTTAAGGGAAAACTACACCATTTGATAGAGGTCTCTAATACAATGAGATATTTAACAAAATTTCATTTAATTAGAGAGCTACGTATATTGACAGTTCTCCAAAGTTAAGACAATAATTATTACATTTTGTTACCTTAACATTTTTCTCTTTAAATCCAGATTTCTTCATGGAAACAAACTGTCCAAAATTCCTATTGGTGTCCTTGATCCTCTGTGGCGATGCAATTTTTTGTAAGTGAGAAATGTAATACACATTTAAATGGAACAAACAAAATGATAAAGATTATTAGTTGAAAGGTTGGAATGATTTTTTCCTGTGTATCTGTTTATTGTTTATTAGAGCACTCAGCAACAACAACATCACGGAGATAGAACCGGAAGCATTTCATGGATTAAAGAAAATTCACACTATGTAATTTTTTTCTTTTGTATCATACACACGTCCACTTTCTTTTCATATTAAATAATTTAGGAGGTTATAGTATTATGTCTGGTGACTTCAGCCAGAAGATACGCGATCAAAATTTTTTTGTTCTGTGGAAGAGATAAGATGTTAGATGGTATGAAAAATGTTGACTTACCAACCTTAGTATCATTAAATTTTTTTCTTTAAGTTTTTTACAATACAATCGCCTGGAGCTAATAAAGAAAGAAGATTTTGCACATCTACGGGACTTGGAAAAACTGTGAGTATATCGTCGGTAGATGTATAATTTTAGGCAGCTCCTAAGTTGGTTTCTGCATGAACGTATGTCATATATGCCACAGTAGCAATACTGCACATTAAAACTTGTTCTATCGTTTCAGGTACCTGTTTGATAACAAGATATCTTCAATTGAGATTGGGTCGTTTCCACACCAGCATCTTGCACAACTGTTCGTAGAGTTTTTCTTGCCAAGTCTTAATGTTGTTGTTGGAATTCTTAAATTCATCCCTCCATCCCTCCTCCTTCTCCTCCCTGCCTCCCTCGCTCTCTCTCTCTTTTTCCCTGCCACCCGAACACCCACCCTCCCCCCTCCATCCATCAATCCATCCATCCATCCATCCATTCTCTCATCCATCCATCCATCCATCCATCCATCCATCCATCCATCCATCCATCCATCCATCCATCCATCCATCCATCCATCCATCCATCCATCCATCCATCCATCCATCCATCCATCCATCCATCCATCCATCCATCCATCCATCCATCCATCCGTCCATCCATCCGTCCGTCCGTCCGTCCGTCCGTCCGTCCGTCCGTCCATCCATTCAAAGTGCTTTAACCTGACGTTGACTTTTATCTGTTTATTTAAACATTCATATTTAATCTAATTGCAGGCTTTTGTACAAAAACGCCGCTCTATCGTCAATTAATATCATGGGAGATTCAAAAGGAATCCATAAGCCAAACGTAACGGTTTATATGTGAGTACACATGTGCGTCTCTGACATTAGTACTGATAGAACCACAATGTGAACAGCTGAAAAACGTTTTTTTTTTCTTTCTAACCCGTAAAGGACGATATTAATAACATCTCGTATGCATTCTTTATATAAATATAATTATTAACACGATTTTCCAAACTGAGATCTGAAAATGCTAAAGCTTGCTAGAGATGTTACTAAATAAAAGGAAAATCCTGAAGTAAAGGTCCAAAAACGCAGATAATAAGGGGAAGGAAAGTGATGGAGCCAATCCAAAAAAAAAATACTCGTAAGCATGTCAAGCGGTATTGTATGTTTTCCTTCTGAGTAACCGTTAAACTTTAGCCTGTGATACTACAGTCATGTCATCATTGCTTCCCCAGTGAGCGAAACATTATACATTACATTTACTTGTGCTTAATATCTTCGAAGGTATCCGGAGAATCTCCCATCAATTGCGGTTGATAATAGTAGATATGCAAAGGTACTTCACAGAAACGGTTTCCAGTGCGAATGTCAATTCAAGTGCAATTGTAAAATGTGTCCAAGGGGGACGTACTCAAGGGGAGATGGTGTATCGATAGGATGTTTAGTATGTCCAGCAGGTAAAGTATTAAAAACTTGACATTGTTAAATAGTGGTTTGTTACAGTATAATCAAATGTTTTATTCTTATTTGTTTTCATTTAGAAAATGCAAGCAATCATGTACTTTGCATTTTTGACTAATTGATGAAATGAAGTTTAATTATTGCAATTGCTGTGTTTTTTAACTTCTGGGCTTAGCTGCGAAAAAAGACGCATAACAGTGCTTTACGATGTTATCCGTTCAAAAATAACCTCCTTTTCGGACCTTAACGTTTGTTTCTTGTATTAACGGCATTCGTAGCTTGCCGTGACTCCAACCACTAATACATCTCTTACCTTATCCATCTGGCCTTTTTCAGGTGGCTTTTATCAAGATTCAGTTGCGGCAGTTGGTGTTACTGCGGAGGGACACGGATGCCAGCATTGCCCCAATGGGACGTTTGTACATCCAAACAACGCACCGGGAAAAGCATCATGGGAATGCAAAGCGTGTCCAGAAGGTCAGCATTAGAAAATCAGTTGGATATTATAAGCCATTTTACGAAGAAAAATATCGAATATCATTAAGTCGCTAGTAAGTTTAGGCATTTTTTTGCATTTCCAGCGGTGAACGATGGCAATGATGTCAACATTATCCTTGAGCCTCAACCACCAGTTTTAAATCAGCCAACAGAACAATTGCCTAGCTAAAGAAAATACCATTAAGTGCACTAACAAGTATTTTATTTTTAATTGAAAGAAGGTATGCAATGTTACTTAGAATTCCCACAAAGAAAAATTCTTTTTGTCGATTAACACATTCTCTTTAAGCCAAGATCACTTTAGCTTATTGATATCTTATTCCTACCGTTAGGATACTGTTCTTTTTTTTCCTTTTTATTTTACCCCCCATAACTCTCGTATACATTTTCCTATTTCAGGCACCAATACAACAACGTTGGCCGGATTCAGGGCATGCAGCTGTTTAAGGAACCATTTCCGCTTGGATCGGTTTGGTCCGTGTACAGTCTGCCCTGGTCATGGTGTTGAATGTTCTAAAGACACACTTCATTTGTCACGCGGGTTTTACTGGTCATGGATGGGCAACGAAAGTAAGTCAGACAACAAAAAAGCTTACAAACTCTTAATAAAGAATTTGGCGATAGAAAGCGATAGCTACAACAAAGAAACAATGAAGTTCGTTGGCAAAGTTCCAAAAGCCTACAAATGTGTTCGTCAAAGTTCCTGTCTCGGAGGAATTGACTCGGAATGTGCCGAAGGCTATGCTGGTCCACTGTGTGCCAATTGCCAATCAGGGTTCTATAAACGGATGATAGCGTGCCACAAGTGCCCTTCAAAGAAGCTCATTGCCATACAGTTTGGAGTACTGGCCTTGACAATCCTTTTAATCATCTTAGTTATCCTAAAGAGTGACAGGTCATCGAAGCCAGGGAGGCGGACAGTAGCTGACATCTTTCTTGCTCACGTGAAGATTGTTATTGGATTTTATCAGGTTCTGGCAGGTTTACTTCAAGCGTTTTCTTATGTTAAATGGCCTTCGGAAGTTTCCATCCTTGAGAGTTACATCAGATTTGTCCAGCTTAACGTCTTGCAGATCGTTTCTCCAAGTTGTGTAGAAGAAAGCTTCAAAGTGACTGCTTATGGCAACTTCCTTTTCACGATGGCCGGAAATGTGCTGATTGTCGCTGTTCCAATGCTCTGGTATCTTGCTAGGGTAACTTTGATGAAGATACAACGAAAAGAACATGACAAAAGAAAAATTACCAATTTTAGAAAGCCTTGTCTTAAAATTACCATGTTTCTTCTATTTGTCGCGTATCCATCAACGTGTGTCAACATTTTTAACATTCTCCCTCTTTCTTGTCACGAACTGTGTCCTTTTGATGGTGCATCTAATTGCCCATCCTTCCTGAGAGCTGACTATTCAATTTTGTGTGACACAGCTACGCACAGGAAATACTCATGGGCAGCATATGCTTCTTTAACATACGTCGTTGGGTTCCCTATTTTCCTGGCGTACATCGTGTGGAAAACTCATCGTCAATCCCAGAGATCCAACAAATTCTCCATATCAGATGAAAGAAACAACATGGAAGCAATGGCTTTTGCCATTTTGTTTCTTCACGAGAACTATTCACCAAGTTGTTGGTACTGGGAAAGTATGGAAATGGCTCGGAAAGTGATCTTGTCAGCTGGCGTCATTTTCGTAGGTGCCGAAAGCCGCACGCAAATCGGTATCGCTGCCATGGTATCTGCTGGATTTGCAATGCTTCACGGGAGATTTCGACCAATAACTGACAGGTTCGAGGATTATTTGCAAATGACTTCTCTTTTGGCGACATCATTCAACCTTGGTATAGGCGTGCTCCTTAAGGTGCCTTCAGATGAATCAACTGGAAGTGTCAACAAAAGCCATGATAACGTAGGCCTTGGAATTTTGTTACTGGTGACAAACGCACTGGTTATTACTGTTGTGTTGGGTAAGATAATTTAAAAAATTATATCTCATAAAACATAATATAATTTCAAAAATGAATAAACTTAACGAATGTTGTATTGTTGAGAGGTCACATATAACAATCTAAGTACGTCCTACCTAAAACGTCTACATCAGGCAGTTGAAAGACAATTCAGCAGTTTAAAAAGATGATTAAATTGTTGTTTGTGTCGCTTTCTTTTCCTGTTCATGTTCATTTGAAATTCTAAAATGTAGTTGCATATGGTGTTCCCTTTACAGCACGTTATCTGGTGGTCTTTTCCCGTCTTGCTGTGGATTTTCGTAACAATCCTCGTTTCAGCTGGAGCTGCTTGTTTCTGTTGATGACCACAGCACAGGAAGTGCAAGGAGAAGCCAATGATGATAATTTACAAAGAGCTTCAACGCAAACTGTCGTAGTAGGATCTGGCAACGAGATGCCCTCTGCTGCTGCTGTTTTCGATGAGTGCTTTGATGTCAGTTTTGAAAGCAATATTGATGAACAAATGCGTCCTTCTGTGAAGAGAATGGAAAGCCTCACAGTAAACACGTGAAAAAGAGTCTATTGGTCCCCTTTAGATCTGTTACTAACGCCGTTAAACTGGAATTCCAAGGGGTAGCGACTTAAACTAGTCGGAAGTTCAGTCCCATAATCCCAATTTAAGTTGCGTTGCTAGCAGAATGCAAAACTCTTAAAAATCGTACGATTCTACGATTCCTTGGCAGATTTATGTTGGAATTTCAATTAGAATTGGCAAACCTCTTATGGTTTCTGAAGCAGACGCGAGCAAATATTTGAGAAAAATAGCAATTAGTTGCTCTAGTGATATGTCAGTTGTGTCAGTATGTAAGAGATGTTGGAATCACCGAGTAGAAACCTTTTCTCATGTTTCTTCACTTGAGGCTTGTGTTCAAACTTTTACACATTCGCAATGCAAAAAACGCAGACGCGAGCAAGAGAAAAAGAATAGGCCAGGAAGCAGGCAGAGAAGAGATGGAAACACCGAGAGAAACCCTCTCATGTTCCAGGAGCCACTTGAGGCTTGTTTTCAAACATTTACACATTCGCAATGCAAAACATTCTTTCCACATTACCTAACTTTCCCTATATTTCCTATACTGAGATTAGCCTGCGTTGCAGTGCTTGCTTTCCTTTCCTCCTGTTTTTTTTTTTCAAAATCATTTGATAACATGATCATATTTTAAATTTCGTAGAAACCAATGGAATTTCTCTGAGTAAGGTAAAACATGTTGAAGTGATGAATTCTTCATGGCGAATTCTCTCAATGTAAGTTTTCTAAATGCATATGATAAGAAAAATCTGGGCTGAGTACCAAAGGAACTATTAATACACAGTACTCTCTTGCGGTGGTGATAAATTTTTAATATTGCGTTTTAATTTTTATAATCAAGGCTCCCCCGGTAATTTTGCTCAAATTCCCTCATTAAAAGCTTATGCATTGCGATTCCCTTAGTTCTGAAACTCCAAAACTTTAAAATTCCATACAATGATGATGATAATAAAGATAAGATGTTCTACATGACACGAGCATGGGACAAAAAAAAATTCTGAGTCCCCGACGGGAATCGAACCCATGGCCTCCCAGATACCGGTTGGGCGCTCTAACCAACTGAGCTACGAGAGACTCGTTGTGAGCTGGGCCATTTTTACTAGGTTGATATGTTGACAATGATGATGATTTTGGGTTCTCATTTCACTCATTCTTACCATCAATCTGAACTACTGATTTAATACTATTGACTTAAATTGTCATTTATCAGCAAAGAAAAAAGAAAATATCATTTATTGTTATTCATTACAGTACAATGCCTCTAATTTAAAATTTGAAAAAATCTAAAAAGTGGAACTTTAGCTTAATGGGCATGCAAATACCTTTCTAAAATATTACAGTATTGTGCCGTTGACTAAATCCCAGAGAAAACAATACGGCGAGCTGACGTGTGTAGGGCGGGAGGTTAACATCAGCAGGTCGACAACAAAGTTAAGCTCAGTCATAAGATTTTCTCATGCAACATTTTCTGGCTGAGCCACGCCAGAAGGAAAGGAAAAAAAATATTTTTATTTTTATTTTTCCCCCCAAAAAAACGCGCGGGGGGGGGATAATTATTCCGTGTTTTTATTTTTTTCTTTTGGGGCCCACCTTCTCCAACAATAATTTTTTTTAAAAATTTTTTCCAATAACAAAAAACAAATTTTTCCCCCCCCCCCCCCCCCCCCCCACAAAAAAAAAAAAAATATATATAAAAAAAAAAAAATGTAGAGTATCATATGATCTGTAAAAATAGTCTAATGTTACAACTGCAGAAATAAGAAAATACCATTTGTAAACGTCAATTAATTTGAGCCTTAATATTGAAGTAAAACTTGTAGTTTAGTGAATAACAAATTTTTTTATGTATCCGCTTAAGAAAACATCTGTTTTATAAGCCAAAAAAGTGTAACCTATTTTTTATTCGGGACCGCAAATGCATTTAGGTCCACAAATGCACTTAAGGGTGACAAATGTAATTAGAAGCAGGGAACTTTTGCGTGGTAAAACACCTTAATCTAGTAATCCACTAATTGTTAATAAAAATAAGCTATTACATGTAAGTTTACGTCTTTACAACTAAATGTAATCCCGTTTATAATAATATGATAATAGTGTAACAATTTCATGTTAAGGTTTTACAAGACCTCAGTTTCAATGGTAAAGGAGGAACAATTCTGTAAATGAACAAAGCGTTTTTATTTTAGTTTCACAGCACCTGTTAAAACACGAATTTACTTGACTTTACATTGACAGCCGTCGTCTGAGGCAAAGTCTAGCAGAGGAAATTAATATATTCTCTGTGTATTTTGTCATACTGTGCGTAAAACGAAAGTGTGTTGGTGTGAAAATTTCTAAAATACTCAGACAGTTTAATTGGCAAAGATGTTGTCATGCATTCCAGCAATAATGTCAATACTGTGGAAATGTGCGAAAAATTCAATCATTTTTCTTATCATTGCAAAGTTTATATTATAGGTACAGGATTTAGAAAACTTAAATTGTAACTCAGTTTCTCCAGGACTATATGTTTAGTTTGGGTCTAAAGCTAGTCACACCTGACAAAAAGGCGTTGCCTGTGTGCATGCTTAAATCTGCTTGTACATTTTAATCACATCGCTATATATTTAGAAGTGCTGTTTTTAGGCCGAACGTTAAATTATTTTAGAATCTTTTAGAATGGGTTAAAAAAGGCGCTTCTAAATGATAAAATACTTCAAACTTTTTATATATTTTGTCTACTTTCTCTAACGTTTATTAAATATTAATGTTTTACTGCCTCGAAAGACAATTAAGACACTGTATTTTTCTTACTGCGCGAGTCGCCCACGTTTCATTTTGTTAAATTCAAGTTTAATGAATGTCATGCTTTTTTCTTTTAACTGGGTGTTTTATGTATTAACGAACGATTAACGTGCAAAATTATTTTCTGTAGGTTGCGGTTTTTTGTCGCGTCACTGATAAATGTGCTCATGACTAGACAAAGCCGAGTAAATACAGTTGTTTTTACGTCAAGCCCATTTCCTGCTTAACGCTTTTAACAAAATGACCTGCCAGCGCCACTCAAGTTCCGCATTCCACACAATTTATCCCTTTTGGAGTTTTTGGACTATTTGGTAATGCAATAAAATTGAACATTCGAATTCCAAATGAACGATATAAGACTGATGTTTGTAAAAAAGCAGATCACTTGTTTCGTAATAAAGAGTTAAAAAAATAATTTGAATCCGTCAATGAAGTCTATGTACGAAAGCAATGTGGTTGGATCTTGGTTTTGATTGTAGTTTGATATATTTTTACAGCAACAAAAGGTAAAATCACAAAAAACTACACATTTTTCTAATTAGTAATAACAATGCCGTTTCGCGGAATTGAGAATAGACGTTCTTTTAATATTTCATGTTCTGGCATGTTACTTCAAGCGGGGATAAAATAAGATATATTTTCGTTCAAATTTGTCAACGATTTCAACGATTGTGTCAATGTTAATTAAGTTGATACCTTTTTGTGGCCAACGTCGCGAATTTTGAGCTGAGGTTATGCTATTTAAATAATTGCTTCATGTTGCAAAGGGATATCATTTGAAGTGGCCCTTTTATGACAAGATTGCTTTTTTCATTCACCATTTTTGCAAAATGTGTTTTCGTTTCACAAAAAACAAAAGGTATATTTTAATTCATCAATAAAAATTGTACCACGCTGTTCTTATGACGTTCTTAGTTTCAGTTTTCTTCTAGTTCTTCTGCGACATCTGTTTATTCGTTGAGTGGGCGAGGGTGGTATGCATTTGTTACTTTATTTAAAGCGGGTAGACGTCATTTAGTGGTAAAATACTAATGTACCCCCCATCGATGTATAAGCGGGAGTTAATTGAGCATACTGTATATAAAAGTGGGCGCAAAAGAGACCTAGATATAGTCCATCACTTTACCCGAATCCGCCCCGCAAAGCAGTACTTTGACGTTTGTCGCCGATTTTGCCGTGACAATGAAGTCCGCACGGATGTTTTTCTTCCTCGTGATTGCTGCCTTCTTGCTGGCTCAAGTGGAGAAAACCTCTGCTGACTCCAGTTTCCTTTTGGGTACATTGAGTAAGTAACAAAGAACATTGACTCTATATTTTTAATGTAAATTTGCTGAAAACTAACACGTTTTTGCTTATGTACACATTTGTATTGCTTTTTAAGAAATTGTTTCCTTGTCTACCAATAGTGTATATTTGCAGACTTCTGAGTTTATACCTTTTATCATTGTTTCTTTTAAAAATGTCTTTAGTGTAAAACAGTTAAAATTTACAAAAAAACGTCTTTTATATCAAAACAATTTGTGCGGCAAATAAATAATCGAAATAAATGAAATTATTAGTTCAATTGGGTATTTTGCTGTTAAGTAAATACTGAAAATAATTTCTGATAATTACGAAACTGTCATTTGTTACCAGATGAATTGGATGATACCGGAGATGAGATAACTCGCCGAGGTAAATACTGCATTTATTTTCTCTTTTGCTACTGTTATAAGGGTCAAAAAAGGTGTGTCCAATCTTTTTTTAAGTTAGTGATGTGTGATAAAGAGCCGCCTTGTTATCCGTCTAAATGACCACGTCATGTTTCAGTAGAAGTTTTCTGACCAATTTTGTTGCAAAATTTTCCTGTAGGTTGCAAGAACATAGGTTCCGATGCGTTCTGCAGAAGAATGAGGAAGTATTGTGCCTTTAGCAATGACAATGGAAAATTCATGAGGGCAAAGTGCCGCTATTCATGTGGTTGTGTCTGAGGTGAGATGTCCCTCCTCGATTTGCATAATTCTTCATATCATACTCTGCCTATACGAAAAGCGAGTGGGCGGCATTGTATGGAAGTGCAAGAAATAATAGAAATATTTCAATTTATATGCAAATAGACGAAAATTAAATAGAGAAGAAGACAAAAATATCCAATCCAGATGGATTGCTATGCATGACTATGACGGTTTTTATTACTCTGCATATCTCTGTCACGTGACCTTGTCAGTCATAAAAAAAATGGTCATGGAAAAAATAATGGCTGCAAGAAATCGAAGGAGCGTAGTGAAATTTGCAAGAATTCCAATTTGGAAACCAGTTATATTTAAGCGCATTTATGTTTTGAGTGTCCCTATAAAAATAGTCACTCGATCAGCAATAAAAAGGGGGTAAAAGATAAGTTTTACCGCTGCTTAAAATCAGTAGTTGACCCTGAAATAACTGCTGTAGGAGCCTGGTCGTTGTTAGAATAAACGTGTTGGAAATACCTGGTACCTAGAATTTTTTTAAAATTTTTATTTATTTTTTTTGGGTTATTTTTTTTAAAAAAAAAAAATTTTTTAAAAATTTTTTTATTTTTTTTTTTTTTTTTTTTTTTTTTTTTTTTTTTTTTTTTTTTTTTTTATTTATTTAATTTTTTTTTTTTTTTTTTTTTTTTTTTTTTTTTTTCTCCCCCCCTCTAGGCGGGGGGAGAAAAAAAATAAAATAAATTTAAATAAAGTTTTGTTGTTGTTGTTTTTTTGTTGTTTTTTGTTTTTTGTTGTTATCTAAAGGTCGCTAATTACTATCGATTTTGTTCACGGAAAGTCTAAAAGGTACTTCAACTCTGATTCATCCATCCATCCATTCATTCATTCATTCATTCATTCATTCATTCATTCATTCATTCATTCATTCATTCATTCATTCATTCATTCATTCATTCATTCATTCATTCATTCATTCATTCATTCATTCATTCATTCATTCATTCATTCATTCATTCATTCATTCATTCATTCATTCATTCATTCATTCATTCATTCATTCATTCATTCAGGGCCGTAACCAGACCTTTGCCATAGACGAGGCAAGATCTTGATAGGAGGTTCTGGGTGCATGCCCTCCAAAAAAGTTTAAAATCAAGAAGCTTTGAAACTCTTTCAGATACATTTTTCATGACGTATTTCTGCAGAAAAATCAATGTTGTTCAACTGGGGATTATTTTCCCAACAAAACATATTTTGTTTTAAATTTTGAGTGAAAATCTAGACGAGGCAAGTGCCTCGCCTTGCCTCTTGCTAGTTACGGCCCTGTCATTTAGCTACGGGCTGCTGCTCGGGTGCGTAAAATATGTCAAATATGGACAGAAAGTGATATTTGTGCTGTGATGTAAGCAAAATAATATTTTATTCCTCATTCAAAATGAGCTTTTAGTTTTATCGCATTGCTGTTTGCTCTGTAAATTACTTGTAATGCACTTATGTCCAGGATTGAACGCAAGCATTGTTTAATAAGTACTTCATGTTTGACTGTGTTATTTGGTATTTCCATATTACTTCATATTTGACAGAATTTGGTGTATTTTGGTGAACTTTTATTAACGAGGACACTTTGTGATGCCTGTCTGAGGAACGTGCATTTCATTAGTGTTCAATCCTGGACATATCTGTCGCTTGTAGAACTTTTATTCACTCGTTGTGAAGAAAAAAAAAAACAAACTCACTCGCTCGCTGCGCTCGCTAGCTCGTTCTGTTGTTCTTCACAACTGCGCCAATAAAAATCGTACGCGCTCACTAACCATGATGTAATATCTATGTATGTAATGCGAGGTTTTCATCACAACTAATATCCACGTACAAACTTAACAACATGGTAACTTTAAAGTTAAGTGAAATGAGACTATATTCATCTTTTCATTTTTCAAGGAGCATTGCTAAATTTAACCTTTTTCTTTTTTTCTTTTTAACCTATAGAAAAGAAGGACTGCCTTTCAAAGGAAAGCATCAAGGAAAAATATCTGGAAATCTTGAAAGCACAAAACTGATAAGACTTATTTATTTAGCCAGTATTTTTATTCGTCTTTTTATTTATTTATTTATTTTTTTTAATTTTGAACAGCTTTAAAGCGCCTTAGAACTTCTGGATAAGTGCGCTATATCAAGTTTATTTATTAATTATTACAAAACTAATTTTTGATTTTGAACAGTTAAATAAAGATGAACATCAAATCGTTGCTGCAATGTTTATGTGGACATCGTTTAAAATAAATTTCCTGGTTGTCTAATGCAAAACCAGAGAACATAGAAATTTAAACAAAGAGTTTTACTCACATGATGATTTTCGTGTGATTTACTCGTTCTCGCTTGACATCTTTTGCACATGTAAGCGTGATGATGATGATGATGATGGTGATGATGATGCTTGCAACAGAGGGAAAAAGGTAACTCGAATATGTTGATCAGCAAAACCAACACGAGTCTCTAGTCACCTCGACATTGTTTTCTATTTTCAGAATTTCAAAACTAAGTGAACTCTAAACCACCTTGTTTGCCATTATTTATCCATGTTCGATTTTCTTTTTGTATAGAGTTTTGCTAACGAATAAAAGAGGATGAAGAAGTAGAGATTAAAAGCACAAATTGAGCAAAAAACGAGGAAAAAATAGGAACGAGAACAGCGGTCGATAACGAATTTTGTGCCTATGGTGTGGGAACTGATAAAAATAAATTGCTACAAACTTTGTGAGCTATTTACAATTTAAAGGTTGCTTGACAAAAAAGGTGAGCTAAGGCATCGTGATATTAGCTGCGGTTAAACCACCCTCGGGTAAACTTGTCAGAGAAAACATGTAAACCCGGGCCCAAGCATTCTACATAGGCTACGTTTACACGGGACCGGATAGGCCTTCTGTTTACACGGGACCGTTCTGGAACCGGTCCAGAACGGATCCAAAACTGGACCTGCTGTTTTGCGGGTCCAGTTTTAAATCCGTTGCGGACCGGTTCCAGAACGGTCCCGTGTAAACACCTTAATCGGCTCCAAACGGTCCCGTGTAAATGTAGGCTTACAATCAAGGTCGAAAAGAAGCCATCTTCATTCATCTTCTACACGCATACAGTGCACTGGACGTGCACTGTCAAAAACTCTACTTCTCATTGGCAGGCTTACCTAGGAAAAATTGACGACTCTACATGGGTCAGGTTACCGGAATCCATTTTACTTAGGGAAATACAAAGTTTCCCTGGGAAACTAGGATTTTCACGTGTAACCTGTTTTTTTGACCTGTAACCGGTTTTTTTCACGTGTAATCGGTTCTTCGGGAAAATTTACCGAGGTGAATTTATCTGGTTGAGTGACTGAGAACAATCATAATTTACCCATGTAAGGTTCCCCAGGCAATTCTACCAATGGAAAGTCAAGTTTAAGACCGAGTGCACGTGCATTGAGTGTTCAGCTAGTTAATCATACGTCAAATGCACCGTTTGCACAAGGTTTGCGCCAAGAAGATCGATGAAGATGGATTTCTTTAGACCTTAGTTATGAGTATTGAACTTGAACAGAATGCTTGAAGCTTTGAGTCGAGCCCTATTAGTGTCTGAAAGGTTGTAGACAGATAATTTGACAGTGTATCCGTGGGAGGCGGTGTCGTCGCCTTCTTTTCCGGGTTACAAAAATAAACCATTACACATGTGAAAGCTAGCCTCGCCACAGAAGCATAACGATGACGGAGCAAAGCACAACATCGCTCGGTCATCCATGTTTATAATCTCCCGTGAGACTTACTCAACTGGAGTATTTATCCATTAAATACCCAGGTAAATGCATGAAGCTCTGGCTTATTTTCCTAAGGGGAAATTTTAACGGTCGATTTACTAGTAGGCTTTCCCCTTTCTTTGTATTTCCCTAGGTAAAATTTACCTCGTGTAACCGCAGCTTTTGTCTTGCCCAAAAGCATTGCACACTTAACTCTTTTACCGCTAGAACCCAGACCACT
Organism: Oculina patagonica; assembly: GCF_052425735.1. Classification (NCBI taxonomy): domain Eukaryota; kingdom Metazoa; phylum Cnidaria; class Anthozoa; order Scleractinia; family Oculinidae; genus Oculina; species Oculina patagonica. The sequence goes on from NC_135761.1 coordinate 15,826,712, forward strand.
CGATCCCGGGTTAAAAGCGACAACCAATGTCGATGTTTTAATTTTTTAAAAAGAGAAAATCACGAAAAGATAATATTACATACCCTTCAAACTTTTCATCTTTGACAAACAGAGTTTAACATTTTTATTGGATACATTAAGCGATATCTTTTTCATATATAAGCTGAGTGGAATGGTTTAAGAAAGGCGTTTTTGCATAATAAAAGACACAAGATGCATATGACGTGGTTTAAATTTATCTTTGCCTTCAAATTTTTCAAACCAGTTTAGTTTTTATTTCCTTTTGTTTCGAACTACGATAATGAATATACGACAGTGAAAAATAAAAGTCAAATTGGTTTAAAACGTTTTAAACTAAACATAAATTTAAACCACAGCAAAAATATACCTTATACATAGGAAATTAACTCTTATTTTAATTAAGGTATTTAAAATCAAGCGGCTTCAATTGACGCGAATTAGAGGGAAACTTTTTCCTGAATAATGTAAATTAACACGAAAGAGGAGGTAAGTTTTTAAAATTAAATGATGAAATCAACGCGATAAACGCAAGGAAGCGCAGTTTGTGGCAACAAAAATAACAAATTTTATTGCAACATTGAATTTTTTTGGGCAAAATCATAAGTTGCATTGATGTATCAGATGAACTGCTCCTCTGAAAGAAAACATGACATTGCAAATGACCGAAATACAGTTGGCAAAAAAGAGAAAGTCAACTATGTACATGTATGTACAGGATGCAGAATTTGGGGTAATAGTAATGGAAATAAACGTCGCGGAACTTAACGCTTCACTTAATTAAGGACGAGGATTTCAAGAAATTCAAGACATAACCGACATTGAGCAAATAAATGTAAAAAAGTCCATGAGTTCAATACGTCTGGCAAAAGCAAAAGAAAAAGGGAATTTTGTTACATTATAGGACGAAAACAAGGTGTCCATCTATTAATTTTTAACTTCAAATTCCAATTGAACAATCACATTAAATCTTCAATACAGTATATTTTTTCTATTTCTCTAAATTTTACTAATCCTTTGAGAAAAACTATCTCCTCCCAAAAATCACCAAAAGATTTACAAAACCGCAAAATGCAGATTCGTAAAATGGGAAGATAGTTTTTGAATTGCTTGAAAGGCGAACGAAATATTTGCATTAAATCCAAGTTAAGCGGTGGATAAACTGCCTTCACGTGTACCCCCGCCTTTAATATTGTCGCGGAACGCCGACAAAAAAATTTAAAAATTCGCGTTAATTTTATGGAGCGTTTTTTTTTTCTATAATACGGTTTATTTTGTTTACTTTCTCTAATAATTACTGAATCTTTATTTGCTTTACTGTCTCACAAGAAATTATACTTTTCTTGTTGCGTGAGTGAGTACGATCATTTTATTAAATTCGATTTCAGTGAGGATTCATATATTTCCTCAAATTGGACATTTTAAGAATCAATTGACAGTTATCGTGCAAAATTATTTTCTGCAGCTTGCGGTTTCTTTGTCGCGTAATGGTAAAATTACTGTAAAGTGCTCATCACTTAATAAAGCCGATTAAAAACAGCTGTTTTCACGTCAAGCGCAAATTTAAATCCTGTTAAAAGAGTTTTCAACAACATGACCGTCCAACGTCAGTTAAGTTTCACCTTTACTATCGGAGCTTAAAGACTATTTGGTATTAACGTAATAAAATTGGAAATTCGAAATATAAAACGATATAATACTCATGCCAATTTGAACCCGGCCTATTAACCGTTTCAGCTGTTTATTGTGTTACTGAAGAAAAGGAACTCACTTGTTGCGTGATAAATACGTACAATCAGTGAAGTTTCGTGATGAACGAAAGCAATTTGAAAGGATCTTTTGTTTTGTTTTGACTAGAATTCGGTATATTTTTACACCAACGAGCAAGCGGCTTAGCCCTAATTGCTAAAATCGCCAAAAACTACACCTTTTCTAATTAGCAAGAACAATATATCACGAAATTGAGAATAAACGTTTTCTAATTTTTTCTTGTTCTGGCATGTGACTTGCACTTGGGATATTATTTGAATGTAGCCCTTTAATTACAAGACTGTGGGTTTTTTCTTTTCATTCAAAACATCGTTTTACCGTATTGAAAGCTGATATCGTTAAAATAACAAGTATTTTTTTGCGCAATAATCGCATCACGCTATCCTTATCAAAGCTCCTGTTGCTGTTTTTGACGTGCCTAATTTCAGTTTTGTTTTAGTTCTTCTGCAACATCTGCATATTCGTCGAGTGGGCGAAGTACACATTTGTTACTTTATTTTAGGCGTGAAGACGTCATTCAGTGGTGTTATACTAATGTGCAATCCATCAATCTATAAGCGAGAATTAACAAGCTTCTAATCAGCTTTCGATTAGTGAACTGATATACTGCCTATAAAAGAGGGAGCAAAAGGGACCTAGATATAGTAAAGCACTTTGCCTGAATCCGCGCAGCAAAGCAGTAGCTTGACGTTTGTGGCCGATTTTGCCGTCACAATGAAGTCCGCACGAATGTTTCTCTTACTCGTGATCGTGGCCTTCATGCTGGCTCAAGTAGAGAAAACCTCCGCCGAATCCAGTTTCCTTTTGGATACACTGAGTAAGTAACAAAGAGCTTTAAAATATACAGCCCTGTATATAATGGGAATTTTCAGAAAACTAACACCGTTTCCTTACATAAATATTTATATTACTTTTTAAAAAAATGTTTCCTCGTTTACTAAGAGAGTAAAAGTGACATAATTTCTACTTGCCGAACGACTAAGAACGTCATCAGCACACAACAGGCAGTTGAAAATATTTGAAGTTTTTCGGCTTTAAATTCTTTCAGGGAATTGTTTCTTGAACAAATGCCTTTTTGTGTAAACCAGTTAATAAATAATCGAAAGATACCCGCCCACTGTGAAGTAAACTATGATTTGAGGGAGTATTGCTGAATAAATACCTTTCAGCAGAGATTCTATGAGCTGTTAATTTCAACATGTTTCAACGCGCGTTTCTGTGCTTTCTTGTCCTGTTTGCTTCTCATTTAAGGAGATTACAATTACAGAAAGTTATTCGATTAAACGGCGCGGCGTTTTTCACTAAATTTTTCCTGATTCCAGTGCGGCGTTTATTCGAGGGCGGCGTTTATACGAGGGCGGTGTTTATTTAAAATTCAATTCATTTCTTGCTAACAGTGGTATGGATATAACAACATTTTGCTGAAAACCATCGAATGACTTCTCAAAGTGCAGGATATATTTAAAAATTTACGGTGATGGATAAAAGGGGTTATTTTTAAGAATAATTTGTCAATTATTTCTTATGCTTTCTCTTTAAAAGTAATTTTGTGTTCACGAAAATAATTTCATGATCATGACAATAATTTCTAATCTGATACTGTCATTATTTTCTAGATGAAGTGGACGATTCCACTAATGAGATTACTCGCCGAGGTAAATTCGACATTTTGTGTTTCCTTTTACTAATGTCGGCTGTATTTGATACCTTTAAATGTGGAGGAGCAAGGCACTCTAATATATTTGGAGTGGGTGGGGAAGGATATGTAGGCAGTGCTGAAAAAGCTTAAATAATCGATTTCGCTCACACGCGGCACAAACAATGGCAATAACATGTTTTTTAATTGTGCCTAAACAGAAGGTGAATTATTTTATTGCCTTAAAGTTATGGTTTCCCAAAAATGTCCATTTAACACTTATTGATGCGAAGTCATATTTACTTAGCTGATTTGGTTAGAAAAATACCGTTTGGATTTTTCATCCACAGAATATCTTTTTGAATTGACTACAATCAAAGCACAATAAATTATTTAAGCTATTTTATTTAATTTCTTGTCTTCCTTTTGCGTGTATTTTGGCTGAAGCCTATAATCGTGGTCAAATATCTCCAATGAGCAAGACAGCCACGTCAGTAATTTACAACAGATGTACCAAAATAATATATGCAAGACGATAATATTTTTTTGCTGCGCCTCAGTTAATGTTTAACCTGAATTAGTTATGAACGGGTATGATATTTTCTAAGGGGTTGCAATTTGGTTTTTGGACTCGTAAATTTACAAGCAGAAGAAGTCAGTTGAGCTTTATCTTCATACTAAACTTCCACTTGTATCCGTCTTTGCTGCGTAGGGTCTTTCTTTCCTTTATGTGTAATTTGGATTGGACTGACATAGTTGTGACATTGAACTTGCGGGACAGCATCAAAATAAAAGCTATTAACACGAGATCGGAAACTTAAGACTACTAGGCATCTTTGTATTCGGACATGTCGAAAATGGAATCAGTTATCGGTAGAAGAATTTACCTTAGATATTTTTACAACAATAGTTCATCTTCATTATTTATTACCGAGCTTAAAATTTACCATCTTTATTATTTACTACAAACTTGATGAATTCGACATTGCTGATCCTAGCAGTATGCAGGACGTGTGTCACTTATCAACCTAGTAAAATGGCCCAGCTCACAACGAGTCTCTCGTAGCTCAGTTGGTTAGAGCGCCCAACCGGTATCTGGGAGGCCATGGGTTCGATTCCCGTCGGGGACTCAGACTTTTTCTTTGTCCCATGCTCGTGTCATGTTGAATAGTTAATCTTCATTATTTATTACCGAGCTTAAAATTTACCATCTTTATTATTTACTAATTTTTATCTTAACCGAGAAATTGGTTTGAATATACAAGGACGGGTGGAAGGCCTGAGACCTGCTAGCTTTAGAAGTATACAAAAAGAGATAGGGGATCATGCTGCAAACAGGCCACTTTGATGTAACTTGTCTTCCCCCCCCCCCCCCTCGTTCTAGGCTATTATCATCAAAGGGTGCTTCAATACAAAATACACTGCTGTTAATTCCCCTAACCCTCAAAGTATTATGATGTATTTTTAATTTATAATTATAATTTAAAAAAATACGACTAACCATTTTTAAGGTAGTTATGAGTAATACAGAGCTTGACTCTTCAACATCCGTCTACTTGACTTTTGTCATGTTTATTAGATTTTGGAATAGGATCGTTTCCAACCAGTTTTGTTACAATGTTTCTTACAGAATGCAAGAACCTAAATTCCGCTCAATTCTGCAAACGATTTAGAAAGTTCTGCTCTCACACCAATGGCAATGGAAAATACATGAGGGAAAGGTGCCAGTGGTCATGCGGCTGTGTCTGAGGTGAGATATGCACAATGTGAGTTAAATTATACCCTCTGATCCTCACCACAAGTTATTAGAAGCTTCTAGCATGTACAGTGACAATCTTCCGCTCGATTCGCTCGCGTAACCCCACTCGGGAGCCTGTTCGCAGGCTATCTACAATAAAAATGAGAATAATGGCAAAACTACCAGTGGCAACAACATTGACAGTGACAATCCATCATACATGTACCTAAAAGGATGGCGACTGGTATATATATTAACCAATAACTTTAAGCGCACAAAAAAACACTATAATTTTTATCACAGTAATTGTGAGGGTCTGCATGGGGTTAACTGACAAATGGCCAAAATTTTAACTCACAACTGACTAATCCCCTAAAATTTAACTGACAACAAACATTTTTTTTGATTTTTACTCACAACTGACAAAAAATCCGTTTCCCTTAATATACTACAAACCCTTTTTTAAATAATATTTTTTTTTTTTTTTTTTAAAAAATTTCTAATTTTTTTTTTTTTCCCCGGCCGGGGGGCCCGGGTTTTTTTTTTTTTTTTTATTATTTTTTTTTTTTTTACAACCAAAAAACATACTAACTTGACAACATGGTATGCTATGGACTAAATTTGAAGTTAGTCACGCTGTTGGAATTGCTTAAGTCAACTTTGCATTTTTCAAAGAAAGCGGGTGGAGTTCAACTAAACGTTTTTTTTTTCTTTTTGTTACCTATAGGATTTAAAGGACTGTCGCTAAAAGGAAGGTATCATGGAACATAACCTGCGTACAATCACTACAAAGTAACTGCGCAATTTAAAGAAGTTTAACACTTATACTTAATAAATGTGAAAACATGTTTCAAGGTAAATAAAGAAATACCCATTGGCACTAAATTTTGTGCCTCAGTGATGTTTTTTTTTTCTGGGAGAGGGGCCTGAAGAGGTAAAAAAGGGAAGTAGGATATAGGCAAATTTTCACTGAAAAAAATTGGAATTGGATCACTAGGACTGAGAATAACAAACAAATAAACAATTGTGGTTTTACTGTCACGCCAGTAAGTTTGTCACGCATTGTAAAAAATAAATCCAAAATTTTGAGTCAAAAAATATAAGATTATTAGGTTTTATAAAATTATTTATTTTTTTTTTTCAATTTTATTGAATTGCACTTGGACTGTGATTTGGATAATCGGGAAACCATAATAGGCTGGAAAATGGGATTTGGGCAGGGAAAAGAAATTTTATACCCCCCTCCCCCCACCCCGTTTTTACGGTGCTGTAAAATGAAGCACGGATGTTGCTCATGAAAACCAGGGCGAGTCTTTCACAGGACATTGTTTTCTTTTTCTAGAATCTGAAAACTAAGTGAATTCCAAATTGCCTTTGCTAGCCACATGAGCGCTGATAGTCATTTACCAATATTTGAATTTGATTTGGTTAAACGCTTTGCTAATGAAGGAAAGAGGATAAAAAGGCACAGATAAGAGGCAGAAGTTGGGAAAAAGGATTGGAAAAGAAATGAACCAAGAACAACTAAAAAAACCGTCAAAATGAATTGTTACAACATTGTCAGCTTTGTAAATTTTGAAGGTTGCTTGACAAAAGTGGTGAGCCGAAACCACACAGCGGACCTTTCCATGTTTAATTTTTGTAAAGAGAAAATAAGGAATAGATTGCACTACATAACCTTCAAACTTTCAATTCTTGACAATCAGAGCGCACCAGTTCCATAGGATACAAAGAACCTTTTTGATATTTTTCTATATTAACAATAATATTCGGAAGACGTCGACCATTTTTTTTAAATGCTCAGAAATGTCCTCTAATATACATTAACCTTAGCTTGTAGTTAGCCGATACCATGTGTTTTAGTGAATAATTATCTTTTATCAGAGAAGAGCTTCCAGGGCTACGTTCCGAGCCGTTGGACGTTTTGGGGTCTGCATTTACCTAATAAGGCCTATTTTGGTTTAAAGATTTGGCTTCTTCCGCTCGGCACTAATATACCTATGTCCCAGGTATATTAGATAAAATCTTAGATATATCCTAATCTTGTCTTACCACTCCCCTCCCCTTGTCTATGGGGAAGAAACCTTCTCCTAATTACAGTAAGCGGAAATCAGCCCTAAAAGGTGGTCCATTCGCGCCGGCTAAGTGGCGCCTTGTTACCTATCTATAATCTCATATCAAAAGCGCGCCTGCAGAAACAGACCATTTAACAGTAAACAAAGTATTACGTGGGCTTTTACTGACTTTCGTTTCGGTCCCTCAGACACCCACATATAATGTCATCAAGTGTGGGAGTAAATTCACGCGCTGTTTTCTTGATCCGATCCAGAGTCATGAAATAAAATCGTAAACCGAGCTCGAGAAACTTATATATTCAATAGTTTGGCGCAATGGTGCCGGCGTGTCGTCCCTAGAACGACTTGAAAAAAAGTATTTTTTTTTAAAAAAGATAACTGGGTCTTAAACGAAATTCTTATAGAGCTGTGGAAGATTCCGTTCACTTTTATCTTGTCTCTTCAAGTTAAAATAAACCAAACTTATATTTTCCGAATTTGTGCCAAAAAGGCTGAGCTCAACATTTTTTTGGGGGGGGGGGGGGGGGGGGGGGGGGGGCCCCCCCCCCCCCCCCCAACTGTTTTAAGGAGGTCAAATCTTCGCTCAAAAGAGTCATTTATAATGTGACATTCCGATTGCGTCGTTTTCGCCAAACTTTTTTTTTATCAAATCAGATCTTCTTGCAAATAAGTTACCAAACACATCTGAGAAAATATTTTCCCCTTTCGAAGTTATTGCCATATTAAAATTCCTCTAGACTACATCTGAGAATTGAATTGAAGTCATCAAATTCATTGCTTTCCGTCATTTTAAAAATCTTTCTACGACGCTTAAAGGAGCTATTTGTCACGGACAACACATCTTGGAAAAAATTGGCAAATTTTTTCCGAGTTTGTCATTCGTACTCAAAAGGCCTTCTAATCTTTATTAGTCGAAACCACTCTTCGCTATTTCCGCGTTTTTCGAATTACTCCTTTGTTTGCTTCCTATGTTAGAAAAGTAACTTTTACTTAAGTTTTCTTTCAATTTGAAAGTAATCAGAAAAATGACTTTAAATATCGTGACGTTGCTCAAGACTCCGACTCAAGTTGGAGAGAGCGATGGGCATTCATTATCAACAGTATTTCTTGCGGTACACCTTCCCTTATCCACATGCGGATTTCTAGCCAGTTTCGATTAGCTGATTTGTTATTGATACCATGCATTGATAAGCGGAACCCTATATAATTTAAATTCTGTTTTCAAGCACAACTGGTTTAGGTAACTTTTTTTAACTGGGTTTACACCAAATGATTTGGTTTCTTAATTACATCACTTTGCCCTTTCGCTTTAATTATTTCAGTACTAAATGCTACAGCAATAATGGCTTGTCACAAAAAATCAAGTAGTTTCTATATTATTTTTCAACATCTTACAGTTTAGTAAATAACGTCATAACGACTATATCTGTGATTTTATTCGACATACAACGAGGTCAAGCTGTCACAAGTGATAAGCTTTTAAATGGGCACAAGATTGGTTACGAAAACAAACCGTATTTTACCCTGCTATTTAAACAAATATTTCTTTGATATTCAGCAGTCAAAGGAGTGCAGCCGAGGTAATCGATTATAAAGTGTTATTTTAAATTATTATTCTGCGTCCGTGTTTTGAACATTTTAAAGGTATCCTTGTCTTGCGTAACTGTTAAGGTCGGGCCACAGCGACAAGCGCAGCAACACGAGGTCGCCGGGACGCACAAACAAGTCGCGCGACAAGGGGGGCACAAACAGCGAAGGAGAGAGGGAATGCGAACAGCCAAAACATGCGGAAAAAACGTGCCCATGGAACAATGTCGCAGCGACGCGCAGACGGAACACGCTGCGACAACGCGAATCGCCATTGTCGCTGCGAGTGCGCACAAACAAACCAGTGAACGCGCAGCGACAAGGGGCATGTCACAGAGGCGACAGCGCGCGACGTGGCAGCGACGTGTAACATAGTGTGTCCCGACCTTAACACATTTAATATAACCAAGTCTCTTAGATTCTACATCGAGAGCTACCTTATATATATGGAAATGCACTTTGTATGCGCTTAACAATTTAAGACCGGGGTAAATACTTGAGCGACCAGGCCAGACGTCCACAACACCGAGGACTACGTCCCCTACTATTTTCGAACATTTATACGCCTACTAATATGATATGGCATGAGGAGGTTGTGTAGACAGGGCCAACGGCTTAATTATAGCGTTACTGCCCAATAACGCGATCATCTGAGCTGAAAGAGATTCCGTAATGCCCAGCCAGCACGTTACACTGGTTGGTAGTCAGCCGGGATTTGGCTCACCCACGACCTCCCTTTCTCCAGTCTGGCACCCTATAAACTAAGCCAACCAGTCGACGGCGGGTAAAACTGTCTTTGTACCATGTTTGCAGTTAATATAGTGTTACCAACGGAGCAGCTAAGGAGGTTCCACCAAAAGCGACTTTATTGTTAACCTCAGGGCCGGCACATTCATGGGGGCAAACCTTGACATCCCAGACATGTAATGTACATACCAACCCATGGTCAGTGCAAGATGTTGACAGTCCTTTCCCCTCCTCTAATTGTACATCGAAAATCTTGGACTGATGACTCAAAATCCAGTCCCTTTATCTTTGTGATGTGATGAGGATATCATGGAGTGTGTTATACAGCGGTTAAGTAAGTAATAAACAAAGAAAATTGAAGTTTAACAGAGTAAGATCAACACAAATAATTATCTATAATAAACACAAAATATAACTTTTTTTAGTAGACCCCACAGTTAGGCAACCTTGCGTCAGTTGATTTCCAGCATTTGACAAGTCTACAACGTGCTGGAAATCCAACAAAGCGGTGAACTTGCAACCATCAAATGCCGAATCTAAATCAGAAATGCGAGAGTGAAAATAATCTGATGTGTATCATTTACTTTTTGGCGCCCACTTTGCTCGGAAGGCGCCGGAGCATCTCACGCAATTTTAAATAAAAGAAAATAAATAAAATAAACAACTCTATTTAATGGGAGTAGATACAAAGCAGCAAATCTAACATAGGCTGGTGGCCTTTTTTATCTTATATTAATCAACTTTAAATAAAATATTTCCTTGTATTTACATTACAAAGATTGATTAGAGCTACACCAATTACCAAAAACTAATTATGCTAAAGATAAGTCAATGTTTGACAAAATTACAAAGGATATAGAAATATCATCATGATTTGACGTACTTAAGATTTCTGTATTTTAAATATATTAAAACCGAATGAACTGAACGATACCCACAAACACAACGCAATTGGTGATAACCTTAAAGCGTGGTTCAAACTGGCGACATACCTACATTATGACATCGGACATACCCATTTACTAAACAGTAAACATTTTAAGCGTCTATCGTGTAAAAAGCAGCAATTTTTTTTTTAAAATTTTAAAAACCGGAATTTTTTACACTTTCGTGAAAATCGTCGTTAATGTGCCAAGTGAAAAAGTTTTCACTCTAGGCACGAAACATTTGACGGGTCACGTAAATGCCATGTACAACATACAATCTCATTCTAAAGCACTGACCAGTATTTTCGTTAATCGCTAATTGTCTATTCTAATAAACTCTCTAAATAAGGGCAAGTTTCTGAAATACCGGATGGGCATTCCATACAGATCTCACTTTCTCTATGGGGCAAATCGTTTTCATGTTAAGCCCGGGTAAAATGACATCACTGACTGGTGCTGCCATAAAAAAAAAAATGAGTTTAATGCGGCGGCGGTGAATGAATTTGATATCGATGTTTCGACGGAGAGGGGGGGGTAAAATAAGATACAAATTCAGTATTGTTATTGATTTAATTAAATAAGACGAACTTTTTAGCCATGCTAGTTTGATGTCCGTGTCGTACTTATCAAAAATTCACATTTTTAATTGATTGATTGATAATAGTCTAGTCGATCAGTAATCTGTTAAAGATAAAAGCTCTTATGCCAATGGCGGGAAGACCAATGCACGCCACATTTTATCCTATTGGGTTTTGTTTGTCGCTTATTAATTGGGGCCTCACCGTTATTTAGCAAAATTGTATAGCTAGGTTGCAAATTTTGATTTAAGCTGGTAAGAGATTTTTTTGTTAGTTGTAGCTGTTTTTTGTAAAAGGAAATAGCCTTTTTTATTTCGTGCATAGCATGGTACATGGACCGCCGCACTGACTCGTACAAAGACTTAACATGTCCCTGCGGTTAGGAGTTATCTTTATGTTCAACTAATCAGATTAAGAGAACAAATTAGTTGGTGAAAACAGCTGTGTACAGGTTGGTGCAAAGGAAACTACGACCTATAAAAAGCGCCAAAAATTTACTTAACTGTGCATTCGACAAACAAAATTAAGCTTAGCTTGTCCGCGTTGAAAGCATTGCAACTTACTCATTGGAAATTGAAATCAGTAATGGCAGCTTCAAGAGTCTTGCTGTTTCTTCTGTCCGCAGTCATTCTGGTGTCTTGGGTACAAAAGATTTCCGGTGCAGATTCCAACTTCCTCCTGGATATGCTGGGTAAGTTCTTACAGGCAACATAATAAGTTAACTTAAGATATTTCTGTTGATAAAATACGAATAATTAAGTTCTATATTTCTTTACTATATGTGGGTCAGTCCTTAGATGTAGCTTTCACGGCTGAATGTGCAAAAGACTGTATTACTAATCGTTAGATTCAGACTTTAGTTCTCTTTGCGGAACCTTTATTATACTTAAGCCAATTTAATCCTTCCATCATCATTTAAAAGGAGAAATGCTGGCTGTAATTTTGTTAACACCAATAAAGACCTTTGGGAAAAATAATCACCCTTTTTTTTTTTCTTTTTTTTTTTGGGCCACCCCAATTTTTAAAATTGGGACGTCTGAACACAAATCAAAACACGGATCTAGAAGAATCTCCGTTTGACTGTTCAGTGAAAAAAGAAATAATCTAGAGTGTAAACTCTTTGTGTACTCCCAGTGAACTTTAATCCGATACTGACCTAGCAAAGACTCAGTTTAACCAGGAACATAAAGAACTAAAAAAACGTCTAGCTTTTATTTTTTCAAGCAACCCTCAATTAGCTTGCACTGTTATAAGTTATACTTTCCGTTTTCTCAGATGACTCTCAGAAGGAATATCGTCGTGAAACAGGTAAATATCATCTTGTTTTAGGATTTTAGGGTTTAACACAACCCAATCGTGGGAGGGGCGGTGGCCTATTGGTTATAATAAGTTGGTCTCAAGTCGAGAGTTCTGCTGGCCGGGGTCTGGTATTTTGTTTGCGATCAAAGCAATTTTACCCTTCCAGAAGCTTCCTCCCCACACGGATGTAAATGAGTATAAGCAAAATGGCAAAAATTTATTTTTCGTAACCTGGAAAAACATCGTATCCGTGGGAAGGAGCCGTACTGGCTGCTAGATTCTGCGTTTGTGGAAACGTGAATTCATCCCTAACTTCCGGAACCATAGGCCTTAGCCAAAAAGAGCTTAAATTTTACTCTGCTCTATCTGTCAGGCTACCATGTTGTCTTTATCTCTTTTTAGATTGCCATAATGAATATTCCGACGTATTTTGCAAACGATTTCGGCAGTTTTGTCCATTCAGCAACCAGAACGGCAAGTTATTGAGAACCAAATGTAGGTTTTCGTGTGGCTGCCCATGATGTGAGGTAAGTAGATTAGGTTGTGGCTTAATATTCAAAACATTCTTCCCTAAAAAAAAAAAACAGGAAAATGAAAGGAAAGCCATAACGACAACCGCATCCTAAAATATATGTTGCTAGATAAAGTCAAGTTTTGAAGAGACTGTGTCACGACTGAGTTCAGTCTAAGTTTTACAAATTACTCGCTATAAAACTTGATGTTAGCGGAGAGATTATTGCTATGAACCTAAATGACAAAACTAAAGCTTCATAGACAAATTTGAATCCTGGGCGTTGTAATTAAAAGATACAATCGAAGGAGATTAACATTTTCAACAGTTCAGCCTAAAAGTTCTTCAAAAACCCATATCGCAAACCGTTAAAATCCTCTTCAATTCTGTCCATGCGTACCTTCTTTTGAATTTTTTGTGTTATTGAAATGTTCCTTCACTGTTTTAAGCGTTTTTTTTTTATATTTCACTCATTTTTGTGGCAATTTTCTTATGTCTTTATTTGGCTTAAATCTGTGACACAGTTCTTTTAATTGCTTGTGCAATGGCACTGTACGTGCGTTTTACATCTTGGCATTTTTTTGATGCAAGACAATGGCAAGGAATTACATAATTTATGGGTTTTATATAAATTAGTGACATATTAGGGACTGTGCATTGATTATTGTCTGGGGTGGGTGAAACGCGAGGTGGTTCGGGGTGTAAAGTAGCACTGCGAGAGAGGTGCTGGGGTGGAGGCGGGGGGGGGGGATGTTTGAATTATTCAATGGAAAAAAGAGGGTGGTGATCTCTAATTTTCAACGAAATAACACGTTTATTTTTTTGTTGTGTAAAATACATGAAATACTTTTCAGTGTTTTTTACTTTCCTTAGTGTTCTCGAATTATTGGAGTGTTAAACGACTCACAGTATTATGCATGACTTTGCCTTCCTAATATTGAAAAGTTTTAGGAAAGATTTTTAATACGAGTAGAAAACGATAAAGTGTTTTATATCCTAGTATAAAAACAATGATGGAGCTCACAAAATCGAAACTTTATTGTTCAATATTTTTCTTAGTTGCAGATTGTTGGAGTGACTGGAGTCCATATGGAATACATAAACAACCTCAGACAACTGGGAATTTACCAATTTTGAATCCGGCACATTTTTCATAATTAAAGCTGCTATTTGTGTTGTTTTGTTTGTTATTTATCACGGAATGTTTGTGTATTGAGTTAGATTTATGTCAATAAAGTAATTTCATTGATTAAAAGATGTCTACGACTGCTCACTAATTTATGACACCCATATAACAAATGGGAGCGAGCACGATATAAAGGGTTATAACGAAAGACGCGCCGAGCACAAATTGATGTTGATAATATCGCTGGTAGGGCGACTCAGTGGGAATCAAATTAATCTAGAAAATTGTGTTTTGTTAACATTAACGGTCGATTGTTTAGGTTTATGGAAGACACTCGATCGTTAGAAACTGTTAATTGTTGTCGATATCATTAACTTATACTGATTTATTAGTATTATTGATTAGTTTGGTCAATTTTGGTCTTAACAATATTTCCTGAAATTTTGGCCAAATTGCTCAAAAGTAAGTTGAAAATAACAAACTGACCACAGACCGTAATACAAAATTCGATTAATATGTAGGCTAAAGGAACTCTAATTTAATTATTGTCAGCGTTCATTTTTTCAATTCGGCCATTCGGTCATGCTCTGAGTATTATAATAACCACAAGTTTTTCTTTTATTTCATTTGATATGTTATTTCAATTAAGAACTGAAATATATAAAGGGTTTGTTAAGATTAATGTAAAAATGTGGAATTGTGACCGTATTCGACCGTAAATAAATTAGTTCAGACGATGAAAATTAATGGATTGTTTGGTTTTTGGGAAATCACACTTTGAAATTTATGAACTTTTATTGTCGATATATTTAAGTTAAAACTATCAAGATTGTGTTGTTTGGATTGTGTTAGTTTGGGTACCGCGTGATTTACCAAAATGGCAAATGACAAATTTCAAACTGCAGTTATATCTTTACCAAAAACATTCAAATTTATTCAAAACTGTCAACTCAACTCTGTAGCTATAGTGACAAAAGTTAAAATACCTGACGGTTGGAATTTGTTCTACTTATCATCCAAATTTCTCTAATATAGCTGTGTAAAGATTTAATTCCTAGAACGACCAAGCTGAATTCATTTTTAAAAATAACACACTGACCACAAACAGTAATAAATTTAATGGCTATTATATGTGGGATAAAAGAACTCAAATTTAAACTGACAGCTGTCATTCATACCCTCAGGTCATCAGTCAGCTCCTTGCTTTTACGAACTTTCCATAAATTTGTGTTCATATATATATATTTTTTCAATTCGGATAATAAATATTGGCCTGACTTGTCAATTTGAAAATATCGAATTGTGACCGTATCCGACCGTAAATAAGTTCCTTCAGACAATTGATTTTGATTCAATAAACGCCAAAATGCAAGTAATATCCAAATTAACATCATTGTTTACGTTTCATAACGGGAAAAAGACACGTATAACATAAACATGGCATCACCGAACCTTACAGCACAGCTGTTACAATTCAACAGAAAAATTCCCTAGATATCGTTTTTCGCCAAAAATCATTAGATCCTCGCTGTTTAGAAAATGGAATAATAATGGAATGGTACAAGTGGCACGGAAGTCGAAATTTCGTACCCGGGGGCGGCGTCATCAGCATTTACATCGGATGAACTACGCACGGTAAGTCAGGAAAAATAATCAAAACAAAAATTATTTTGATAAAGTCACACCAATCTGAGCGAGGTACAAGTATTTTCTTATGTTTTGTTTTACTGTGCACAACTAAGTTACTATACATGTGTAAAGCCATTATATATGCTGTCCACTAAATTGCACGCAATCATGAACTGATATAAATATAGCCCCGTCGCTTTAATTAATTTACTAGTGCGAAGCTATCTTTTTTCATGAGGATTTCAGAAAATTTGTCTCTCGAATTCGCCAGAGGTACTAGCGATCAGAAGCCCGGATATTTCGTTATCTTTCAGTAAACGTTTTTTGTCTAACTGGGACGCAATAACCAATAACAAGTGAACGATTAAGTGCATTTAATTTAACAAGTTCCTTATCCGAGAATTTTGATTCAGTACTTATCAGATTTAGAGGCCCTGCCAGGGTAAAGTCCGACAAGCGACATGACCCAAAAAGTAGCCACAGCATACTGATAAAATGGCGACAAACGACAACCTTTATATGGAATAACTTAAATTCCGACAAGGACAAGCAATGTTCCTTCAATTTAATTACCGACAGCGACATGAAGAGCGATAAAACAGCGACACTGCACATTTTTAATTAAAACAAGCGACACGGGACCACCCCCCCCCCCCTGGCAGGGCCTCTTATCATTATAAAGTCAGCCAGCTAACAAGTACAAATTTAAGTTAGGGGCTGCTCTCTTTTTGTTTTGACGAGGACAACTAGTGCTGAAAATAAAAACGTTTTGATGAAGAAAACTTAGGGTCACAGATTTGGGAACAATACACTCAGACAAAATGATCAGCCAATTGATTTACAATTAAATTGACCATTCAGCACTACCTTTTCTCGTGAACTGCTCGGAATTGTAATTTCTCTTAGTGGTTGCCATACTTTTATCTCAGCGTTAGTTATGAGAAACTGTGGACTCATCGACATATGCTCATAATTAATGATTTTCTTTTGTTCTCTTCTACTGTCTATTTGAAAGTTTTTTCTGACAAGGAACGGAGGCTCAGCTATTTGACTATCGCAATTTCACCGTTATTCTATTTAGCTTTTTGAAAGCTACATGTTTTTTAATCTCAACGGTATCTCACGCCGACGTCTTGAAAGTTAAAACCTGATTCAACTTCCTCGATATGAACAGGAAAGAACACAATTGTGGATTCAACTGTTTTCAGTTTAAATCATTTCTCCTGCGGCGCATTATGCAAAATTCGCTCCAAAAATAGTCGACCTCGAAAACGAGAATACTCTTGTCAGAAACCTACGCAAAAACATTGTTTAAAAACGTCATTCAACTTTAGCGGGACCATTCGACGGATGACGCTCGATTGAGTTTAGTTTCACTGAGAAACTGATAAGATGATCATGGCTAGCCCGGGTTTTTTCTTGAGTCTGGTATATGTGTTCCTTGTTGTAACTACACTGAGCACTGCCGCCTCCCAGAAAGTAACAACAAACGCTAACAGCTCTGGAGTTTCTAACGCGAATTCCAAATGTCACAACGTGTATACGTCCAACAATTTTTATTCAGGACCGAATAAGAAGATCGAAGCGCTGCTTCGTGAAGTAAGGGATGAACTCGGTGAGATTCGAGAGGAAATCAAATCTTTGAAAGGAAACAAAACGACTGAAAAAGGTATAAATAAAGGTTCTTATGAAAAAAACCCATGAGGTATGAGTTTGCCGGGCGTGGAGACTGAGCAACGGAATTTTCCATTTCCTATTCGTTTTAACGATCGAATCTGGCAAGCTGTTCGAAAGTCGTGTAGCCGGAGAAAACGGAAAATTTCAAGGCAAATGATCAATGGAATTAAATAAATCGCAATTATTTCGTTTTCTTTGCTTGGGTAATCATGTCGTTTTCTTTTGTTTGCAGTTTACAAGAACTGTGCTGACGTGTACAAAGCTGGCAAGCGAATAAGCGGTGTTTATACGATCGACCCTGACAATGCCGGTGCCTTTGATGTGTTTTGTGACCAAACAACAGCCGGTGGGGGATGGACCGTGTTCCAGAAGAGACTGGATGGCTCGGTTGTTTTCTACCGCGGCTGGGATGACTACAAACGAGGCTTCGGAAATCTGAACGGTGAATTTTGGCTCGGACTGGACAGGATTCACCGCCTGACAAAAGAACGAAGCAGACTTCGAGTGGACCTTGAAGACATAAATGGAAATACAGCTTACGCCGAGTACGACTTCTTTGGTGTTGCTAGTGAGAGAAGCAAATACAAACTGAGTCTTGGAACATACTCTGGTATGTATTTGAACCCTTCCCTGACTTCCTCTTCTTCCACAAGA
>NC_135761.1:15845182-15867458 GCF_052425735.1 Oculina patagonica
CCATCATATCTTCATTTGAATGTAAGGGACAGCTTGGAGCTTTGCAGATGACGTTTTCGGACAGGGGGGATGAGTCGGAGCAACTTTCCATGCATGTCTGATCTTAAATACAAGCTTATAGAGATTCTTTAAAACATAAATGCATCGTATCGTGTGCCCGAAAAAAGCTATTTAGCAACCAACAGTTTTTAATTTATTAAAAGTTTGAGTGATACTATCCTTTAGAATTATTGTGAACCGGTCGAGAGTCAATCCCCCATTGCGCGCGTCAACCTTCCTTGAATGAACTTGAGGTAGCAAACACTGACAAAGTACGAAAGCAAAGTCAGAAAATCAATATGAAACAATGAAAAGAATAACTACCACTGCGAAAGCAACGCTAACTCCAATGGTGCGACAATACCAAAATCGTAGCTCTACAGCAATTTGTTTTGTTGTTGTTATTTTGTCATTCAGCCCTCATCCATACCTGTTTTTCAACCAAGACCACATTTCTATGACGTTTCTTGGGTTCTATATCAATTCCGCTGGCGACCTCGTTGACCCGCAAAGAGGGATAATTTTGGAGAGAGGTCTGATGTCTAAACAGCTGCACAATGGACTACAAGCCCAAGGTGTTGATTTTGCAACAAACACGGAGAATTTGAAAAAGTAAGTAATTAAAATGCAGACCAGTTTTTCATGGAGTAATTTTTACCTAGTTTTATTGAGTATTTCCCGTTATTTAGATGCAATAATTTTTAAGGACGGACAAAGGGTTCTTTTTCTTTTCTTTTAATTGCAATTTATTACCGCAGGCAATTCGACATCAAAGGGCTAAATTGATTGTTATAAAATAAAGTTATAAAAATTGATGGAGGGATACGGCTTAGGTAGCGCGCGCTTCGATTTTCTACCTAAGTAATAGTAATTGGACTGTGGAGTACAATTCCGGGAGTAATCAAAGCTATAACAAAATTCTCGAATGTGATTGGTTATCAGCAGGCCGGTTTGAGCACTTATAGGACAGTGTACACGTCATGCTTGTAATTGGACAGTGTAATAGGACAGTTTACGCGTCACGCCTGTGTAATTGGACAGTACGCGTCATTTTGTGCGCGCTGTTGTTGTGCATGTTGTTGAGTAAACTCTTATGTTTTTCAGCATTTTGCCGGTAAAATTTGTTACGTTGTTTCTTGAATTTTGTTATAGTTTGAATTAATTGGTAACAGGACTTCGTGTCGTCCAATTTTGTCTGTAATCATACACGTGGTTAATAAATCGGACTCCCGCTTCGCGGTCGTCCGATGTTCTTACTCACTCGTATGATTACGGACCGAATTGGACTCCACTCAGTCCTATTACCATTATTAATCGTATCTATAACAAAATTCTCGTTTTTGATTGGTTCTGCGCGCGCCTATTTGTAATAGTAATTGGACTGAGTGGAGTACAATTCAGGGAGTAATCGGGCGAGTCATTTCGAAATCGGCCGAGCGCGCAGCGCGAGGCCGATTTGAAATTACGAGCACGATTACTCTCTGAATTGTACGACACGAGGTCCAATAGACCATTTGCATTATGACGTAAAAGCGCAAAGAATTCTGGTAGTTGTAGTTAGGTTCGCGGGAAAACACCAATTTTGGCTTGTGATTGGCTAACGGCAGCCAAGCGAGAAGGTGGACATCTATGACATTTATTTGAAGCCGAGCTGCTAAAGTTTACGCCCTTGTCGCTTCGAAATTTGCTTATACATAAGTCTTATATATTTCAGTTACCTGTCAAAAATATAGAAAACAGGATGATATCTTTGGAATGAAACTTGACTGACAAATGTTGTTCGTGTTCAAGTAAGTTTAACATGTACGTTGTGTGGCGGAGTTGACTTGGTAGAATTTCATTCATCGCGGTCGACAACTTCTCTTCGTAAATAATTTTATCCTAAAATCACAGCTTCAAAAAATCGCGCACTGGAAACAGATTGCTTAAAAGGACGAGTCTAGGATATGATTAAATTTGTGTGGAATCAAGTGAAAGCGAGGCAAGCCATTGACTTTGTTCATCATCTATTTTCAGACGTTCAACAAACGATCGCTTCCATCGATCGCAGGTGAATTAATTCTTGACTGAAAAGCTTAGAAAATTTACCATATATCATGATTACACTGCGGGACGGTCAGTTTAATTTATTTTTACAGTGGGACAGAGAAACGAGTCAAATAATTTTCCTCGTTCAATCGAGCTTCATCGATGAATCATGAAGGGTCAATAATAGAGGATTTCCAAGCTGATCAATCAAAACTTCCCTGTGCAGGTGAATACAGGTTATTTGTTTATTTATCTTAAAAGAAACTTTCTTGTTTTTTGTACTGAAAATGTCAACTCGTCGATTTGGAGTTGTGGTTTCAATATGTGAGCAAATATAATTTTATTTTACATAATTTTGTTGATGAGCGATTACTTGTGAGACTTGAAAGGTGAGCCTCAAAGATATTTACGAGTGCAGACATCATGTACTGTACTTCCCAATGTTTAGAAAGGGTAAAATATTGCGTCTTCGTATACTATTTGAAAATACCTGGCAAGCAAAAGCTTAAGGAATTTAATTAAATAACAGCGCGACTGAGACTCGACTGGAGGAAACACTCGTTGAAACTTCGCTACAAAACGCAACCCAGCAAATATCAATTTCTTTCATACCTTTTTTCATTTTAACAGACTTGGTTTTATACTGAGAACTTGCTTTTTGCCTTTTAAATGACGCCTTAGGGACATCTCCTTCGGTGAGAGTAATTTTCTTTATCTCCATCACGATTTTCTTGGGCTAGCGGGCTTGATGACGATTCAAAATTTCCCGCGAACTTAACTACAACTACCAGAAGTCTTTGCGCTTTTACGTCATAATGCAAATGGTCTATTGCTAATTAATCGTGTCAATAACAAAATTCAAGGTTAGGAAGTCTTTAGGAACCTTTTCTGTGAGGAAAAGTCAAAGGTAAATTCAGTTGGTTGCACAAAAAGTTAGAAAACAGCAAGAAAAAACCCATTCAAATGCGCATGATTGACGCGCGGACGGCGTAGGTGTCCAATTACAGGTATCAAATTTGAAGTTGCTCAAATTGGATACCTGTAATTGGACACCCACGTGATCGCGCGCCGATTACTCGACAAATAGGCGCGCGCAGAACAATCAAAAACGAGAATTTTGTTATAGATACGATTAGTCGTGTAATCGGCGCGCGATCACGTGGGTGTCAAATTACAGGTATCCAATTTGAGCAACTTCAAATTGGATACCTGTAATTGGACACCTACGCCATCCGCGCGTCAATCATGCGATTTGAATGGGTTTTTTCTTGCTTTTTTCTAACTTTTTGTGCAACCAACTGAATTCACCTTTGACTTTTCCTCACAGAAAAGGTTCCTAAAGACTTACTAACCTCGAATTTTGTTATTGACACGATTAATTAGAAATTTGACCTCGTGTCGTACAATTCAGAGAGTAATCGTGCTCGTAATTTCAAATCGGCCTCGCGCTGCGCGCTCGGCCGATTTCGAAATTACTCGCCCGATTATTCCCTGAATTGTACTCCACTCAGTCCAATTACTATTACAAATAGGTGCGCGTAGAACCAATCAAATTCGAGAATTTTGTTATAGACACGATTGATATTTTTATTTCATATTCGATACTACTGACAAATACACTCTAGGAAGTTACTTACATACAAAAAAACAAACATTCAGAGATACAAGAAATATTTTACAATGTTGGGATAAGGCTTATTTTTAAAAAAAATTGCATGCAGGAAATAAATTGATAAGTTATAAATCAGTTTAGCACACTTACCACAAAGAACAATGGTAATTTAAGAGGACTGCAGAAAAAATTATCCGTCATACAACCCATGAGATTTGGAACCGTCTTGTTACTCCTAAATTTGAAGACGAAACGTAAAGAAAGAGAAAAATAATTCTAAGTGTCTTCATGTAATCTCACTCTAGAAAGTTCAGTTGAACAAATCATTACATTGGAACGAGCTGTCCATCAATTGCAGTGTATAACTTGTCGGTCTCCCTCTTGTCAAAAGAGGCTAGTTTTCACTCCTCTCGGGCTTTCTTTATCTTTCGCCAGCCATTGTTTCTTGCCTCTATCCTGAATTTCTTTTGGGAGATCTGAATATACATTTACGTCAATGTCATCTTTGATCCCCAAAGCTCTTCTGAAGACCCGTTTGCGGTCGGGGAAGCGTAAGAATCTCACAATGATTGGTCTGTTTACACCGGCCGATTTTTTCCCAATTCGGTGCACGCATTTAAGTTATATATTTCTAGCTGCATGAAGCTCCAACTCCTTTTCGAAAAATTGATACACCACCTCAGCAGTTTTTTCTGTGGTGCCGTTTAATTCAGTGATGCCGAGGAGACGCAGATTCTCCCTTCTGTTGTATACTTCTTGATACAGGCATCGGTCGTTAGCTTCTCGGATTTCTTTGGCCTTGTCTTTCTTTTTTCGCAATTCCCGAGCCTCTGTATTTAAGTAGTTAAGTCCGGCGTCCATGTCGTCTGTTGCTTTTATCAAGCACTTATAAGTTGCTGAACAATCAGTTTAGACATGTTAGGCGATGCAGAAATGTCCTCGTTGTCGAAGTCGTCAGGACTTAAGATTTCGCCGGCGCTCACTTCGCAAACTCTTTTCCCGTCCGGGGAGGAAGATTCCGAGCAACTACTAAATCTGTCGTTAAATCTTGTATGTACCGGGTAATTCACTCACCATAAAATAGCAAAGACGACTAAAGTATTGAAATTTCGTATTCAGATAAAACGGAGCGGGTGAAAAGACGTCTTTACTCGTCCATGGTCGGCCCCAGTCTCCAAAAATCGAGATTTGTGTTATAGATACGATTAAGTTCTTTAAAGAGCGAAAAGAAGTTTCAACACTTCGATTACGTTAGTCAAATTTAGTATATATCAGTAATAATTTCAAAATTCTATCAGGGGCGTGTTTAAACCTTGAGAATAAAAAAAATGAAAAAAGTGGTAGATACACAACCGGCAAAGGAGTTTTAATTTTTTCTTTCTTCATCGCACGCGAGGCATGGCGTCATCTGAGCGCGGGCTCAAATAAAAAGAAAAATCTGTCAAAACAAGTTCTGAGCTATTTTTGAATAAGGCAAAAAAGTCACATTTCCTATTTTGCGTAAATTCTATCTTGCAGATTTTTATTTTCTTTTGCATTAATTTTTATTCAGAGCCAATTTTTAATTTTTAAAATTTTGAGCTGGGGTTATCGTGTAGATTTTGAGGAAAATGCCATCGAGACTACTAGAGACCAGCCCTCTCTAAGACACTCGGTCCTTCATTTTGGCTGTTATTAAGCTGTTGTTCGCGTTTGTAATTTTCAGGTGTCGGATATGAAGGTCGTAGGTTGTAGCAAACAATAATTAAAGAAAGAAAATTAACACATTGTACGAATTAAAAGAGTTTAAAATTAGCGGGCTATTTTATACCTTCAACAACTGTAATAAGCTCTTTCTCTGCGCGGACTTCTCTTTATTTTACTCCATTTACATTATTTCAGGGAGAAGAAGATAGCTCAGTTGTGTTCTGTCATGGGTGTTCATTGGGTACACGATCCAGACCGAGCCTATGAACTGACTACAGACAATGTTAAGAAGATTTTGGCGATTCATATGAGATTTAGGTATGTTTGATATTTATCTTTTATTGTTAATGCTCTCTTCGGTCTTCTATTTTGACGGGTTTAGTAGGGGTAATAAAACGATTTTAACTAATTCTTGCTCCTGACCTTTATTTACCATGAAAACCCTGTCATCGATTATCAGTTGTGTCGTTAAAAACATGAAAAGAAAGACACGAATTCGTACATTCGTTATAATTTTCTATTTCTTGTTAAGTACCTTGAAATGTTGAGATATTCACATTTTAAGATTTTACATTTTTTTAATAACGCTTTTACCCTGTGATAAAACGCAGTTAATGGAACATGACGCCTGTTGGGTCGTGGGCTATTTTCATTTCGTCGCCGAATCTAGTATTATTGCCCAGACAACAAATAATAGTTCAAAATAGTCAAGGCCTTGTTCTTAAATAAAAACTTCCTTATTCACGCAGTAAGGACAAACGTCTTTCATGTCCAATATTTGTGCTGTTACTTTGAAATGTAGTCTACAAATATATCTTAGCTTCACTTGAATTGTCCATCGTGTCCATTTAGTTTATAGTACAACGTTTTACTTATTGGTTGAACTTTTAGACACTGTCTTGTTACAAAAAGGAGAATAATGATCTAGCAGGCCATTGTTCTGACAGCTTTCGCACGAAAGACAATTTTTATAATGGCACCCCGCGTCTTAAGCCAGCGAAGATCACACAAACGGACCTCAAATGCCTCTCTCTCTACCAAAGTTCTTTGCATTTGCCGCAGCATTTAAATCTGCCGATTACGGGAATGCGCGCTCGTTTGATCAAAAGGCTCAGGTCGGCTACCACGCCAGCAGCTATGTCTGAGAAATTGCGCCCGAAAGGTCGCCCTGCAACTGGACGAGTCTAAAAGACGAACGTTAAAAAAAATTAGCGTCCCAGACCACGGCAAGAACCAAGCGTCACGAACGAGCATGCGCCACAGCACGATGGAGGGATCCACAGTTCGGACGGGGAGGAAAACGCCCTCTCGGATGCCGGCTCCGAGATAGAGTTACTGCTAGATCATCTTGGGTCTAACCAGCCCAGTGATGTGGTGTTCACACCACCATAAATAACCGCCGTTCAGGAGACTGTGGCGTCATCGGCACACGAACCGCGGCGCTATGATGATCTAAGCACACCAAGCCCTCGTATTTCTAATGTAGCAACTCCTCTAGGCCTAAACCGTCCCCTGGACAAGCGTCTGGAAGACACAATACTCCGTGGTGAGTACTCCGCAACTCCATGGCCGCTACCAATCTCTCGGGCTTTAATTGTGGTACGATGAATCTTCCCCAGGCTTTCAGGATTCCCCGTCCACCTTGGTTAAACGGGAAAAGCCGATAATCGACTCTTTCCGGAAGTGGCTTGACGCTTTCACATTTTACTTCTTGATGATTGTCGCGCTCCATCCTACCCGGGCTTAAGAGTTGATTAAATACAGGAAATTATCAGTAAGGCTGTTTCAAAGTTCAAAAGTCAAGCTCCGTTGACCTACATTGAGCAGTTAAGACGTCGCGCTGCCTAATACCAATCTGTTGCGTCACAGGCTTCCCAAGCTCAAAAGTCGTCTTTTTGATGTGTTTTTGAGCGCCCTTCGGGCGGCCGACTCTACGTACGTGGTGTATGCGACAGCTTGTGAATATAGAGAAATTTATGGGAAAATCACGGATTCTCTAAAATCGGGTAAATACTATCTATTTTGAAATAAAGTTTACCTATCTCATTTTTTTTTTTTTTTTTTTTTTCCTTTTTTTTTGGGTTTTTTTTTTTTTTTTTTTTTTTTTTTTTTTTTTTTGCTGTTTTTTTTTTTTTCCCCCTCGACTTCAACAAGCCCTCTGGCTGTCAGGGCGGTTCCAACTATTTACAGCACCAAGTCAACCACCTCCAGCGATCGCAGCAAAAAATAAAAAAAATAAGGTGAATCAACGACAGCGGAACCACCCACCAGCAGTCGCAATTCCCCTTTATGTTGACAAATTAGCGCTTGAATTAGTTAGTCACCCCGATCGTTGTTTTTTTTAATAATTTAGTGAATGCCGTCAGGGATGGTAGTCGCACTGGGTGTCACATGACTTAATTTCAGCTTCCCAACATCCCGAGGTTGTCTCCGCGAATCTGACAAAGGAGATACAGTTGGGTAGAATCGCAGGTCCTTTCCCACATTAGTCACTTCCCAATTTTCAGTGTAATCCCATAGGATGGTCCCTAAGAAGCATTCTGCGGAGTAGCGAACCATTTATAAACTTTCCTACCCTGAGGGTTACAGTGCAAAAGACCACATTCCCAAGGACACCAGTTCCCTCAAGTATGTACGAGTGGATGACGCAATCGCAATAATGAGGTTATTGGGTCCCGGGACTTTTATGGCCAAGGCGCCTCATGCCCCATGCCAATCCACCTTGATGATTGAAACCTCCTGGGTTTTTACTGGCAGTCACAGTACTATGCAGACCTTTATCTCCCATTTGGGCTTCGCAATGCACCTTACGTTTCAACCAAATTTCCGATGCTTTAGAGTGGATCCTGAAAACAATTATTTCGTGCGCCAAGTCATTCACATCCTGGATGACTTCTTATAGCTGAACATAATAAAATAGACTGCCAAGGGAGCTTTACTATGCTCCTAAAAGTATTTATGTCCCTTCGGGTCCCCACAGTGCCTCCAAGACCTTAGGCCCCTCCCAAGATCTAGAATTATTGGATATTTTACTGGATATTACATGTAATAGTATGGCGGCACGTTTGCCTGATGAAAAACTCGCCACCCGCTTGGTTGATCTCGTCTCTTATCAGCTCTTATCGACACACTGCAATTGGCACGTAACGTAGTGGTGCTGGGTAGGGCCTTTCGTCGACCTATCATAAACCTCACCCGAGGGGTTAAGAACCGTTTTCATCATATCCGCCTAAACAATGGATTCTCCTGGGATATCGTTATGTGGAAAGCATTTCGCGACAGATGGGACGGGCACTCCTTTTTTCCTTAATTCTTGGCTCACTTCTGCCCCGGACTTTCAACTCTATACTATACTCTATACTAACTTTATACAGCAAGCACAGTCGGGTTCGGGGGTTATTTTAATTGTAGATGGTTCCAGGGATGGTGGCTCTCCTACCCACTCATTGACAAACGCAACGGGGCTAGTATTGAATGGCAAGAGCTTTTTCCCATTGTTGTCTCCTGTGCACTCCAGTATCCCTACTTTACCGGTCAACGCCTTAGGTTTTGCTGCGAAAACGAGTGTGGTCGCTCTCATAAACTCGGGTCACTCCAAAGTTTCTAGGGCATGGATCTGGTTCGCTAATTAGCACTCATTTGCATGAAACTCGATTTCTTGGTAAGCGATAAGAGTTCGGTATAACTCTACTGGAGATACTTAAGAAATTAGAAAAACTGGACGTTATTCAATCGTCTTTAGAAAAGATAGAGGCCAAAATAGCAACCCTCGAGACACGAACTCAAGAGCTCGAAACATTTCAAGACACGGCGAAGAAAGACATCGAAGAACTGAAAAACAGCCAAAGTTTCATCGGCGAGCAAGCAAAACAGAATATCGACGCACTCAAAAAAGATAAAGTCCTAATAGCCGGGCTTTTAGAGAAAGCCCAAAAGAACGAGGACATGATAAATGAGTTGCAGACCAAAAACCTTTATTCAGAAGCATATTCACGTCGTGAGAATTTAAAGTTTATGAACATAAAGGAAGAAACAACGATAGACGAGAAGGAAGACACCGAAGAAGTGCTTCGAGCGTTCTTAGAGCGCGACCTTGGTTTCGCTGATGCGAGAAATGTGGAAATTCAACGTGTCCACCGAAATGGAAAAAGTAAAGACGGAAAACCGCGGCCTATCCTAGCCCGTTTTCTCAGGTTCAAGGACGTTCAGAAAATTTTCTCGCTGGGCCACAGACTTAACGATACGGACTACCAAATTTTCCGAGATTATCCTGCCGAAATCATCAGCCGACGAAGATCACAGATGGAGTCTTTCAAAGCTGCCAGAAAGAACGGAATCCCTGCAAGTTTTAGCTCGTCACAGCCAGATAAGTTGTATATAAGAGGGAAACTTTGGCCTGAAGGCAAAACTTTCTTTACGTCTTAATAACAAACAGTTATTTTTTTTGCATAATTTAGCTTTGTCAGATCATGATTAAGTCCATTGGGATTACTTGATTTTACCACTATGCGGGTAACTATTCATTATTTACAACAGTTTGCTTTATTCTCGCTTCAGTTGCGGTCGGCGGCTACATCAGAGAGAAAACTTTTCCTTTCACTCGTGTAGCACTAGGTTTAAACGTAACGTCTCATGCCTTTTTTCGGAGGACTCTTTTTTTAATCGCTTTGCTTGGTTTTATGCATAATTCCAAGAGAGCAGAGTCTTCTTTTGCCCTCAGTCAGGGACCGCTTTTATTGTGTAAGTGTTCGTATATGTTTCCTTTGTTTTTTTTGTTCTCTCCCGGGGGCAATACCTATATGTAAAAATTTATTTGTATCACAGCGTTCTTTTAATATATACTACCTGTCTCGACCGCTCCAACTCAAAAGTGCTAAGTTAAAATGCAAAATCTTAACTCTGCTGAATCGTCCTCTTTCAACATACAATAACAGCCGTCAAATCTGTCTGATCTAAAAATTGCTTCCATCAATGTGAGGGGAATAGGAAATAACAATAAGAGAAAAGAGACCTTTAATTGGCTTAGAGCAAGACAACAATCAATTTACTTCTTACAAGAGGTTCACTGTACTGAAAACAATGTTGACAAATGGAGAGCTGAATGGGGCTACAAGGCACTTTTTAGCTGTTGCTCAAGTAACACAGCTGGTGTCTGTATTCTTTTCAACAATAACTTCAATTTGAACATTTTGAAAACTTTCTCGGATCCCTCGGGACGTTATATAATATGCGACATTAAAGCTGAAGAAAAACTATTTACCCTTGCTAACATTTACGCTCCAAATGATGACGATCCGACATTTTTACAACTTTTTTTGATCACTTAGAAAATTTTCAATGTGATGAAATAATATTAGGCGGCGACTTCAATCTCGTACTAAACGTAAAAGAAGATAAGAAAGGTGGTCTTCCAAGAACACACCAAAATGCTTTAAATGTTGTCAAGCAAGCTTGCAAAGAACTGGATTTGACTGACATTTGGAGAATACTTAATCCCGACAGCCGCAGATACACGTGGCGCCGAAGGAAACCAGAAATACAATGTAGACTCGATTTTTTTTCTAATTAGCTCAAATTTAATTTGTGATACCAATCAAGCGGACATTGCACCTGGGTACAAAACTGATCATTCGCTTATAACACTCAAAATAGCCTTGCACCATAATCAAAGAGGAAGAGGTTTTTGGAAACTTAACACTTCTCTATTAGACGAGGATGAATACCTAAAAGAAATTAAAACAATTATTTCTCAAACCAAAATTGAATACAAGGATGATAACTCGGTTAATCCACCTCTACTTTGGGAAATGATTAAAATTAAAGCTCGAGATAAATCAATCTCATATGCGACCGCCAAAAACTCGAAAACCAAATCCAGAGAAAATGCTCTTCACAAGGAGATAGCGGATCTTGAAAGAAAAATAGACGCAATCGACACGACGAATAGCGAGGTCCAAAAATCACAGCTACATGCAAAGATTGACAATCTTAATTGCGAGCTCGAAAAAATCATCGAACAACGCACACAAGGGGCTATTCTGCGCTCGAGAACTCGGTGGCACAACGAAGGTGAAAAAAATACGAAATATTTTTTGAGTCTAGAAAAAAGACATTATAAACAGAGTACAATCAGCCGATTGAAGAAAAACGAGAACGAATTTGCAGTTTCAGACAAAGAAATCCTTACCGAATGCGAGGCATTCTATAAAAAGCTATATTCATCTAAGATCCAAGCAGACTCCATCCCATTAGACACGGACCACTTTTTTCAAGAGAACGACACGGTACTAAACAAGGAAGAAAGCGATTCCATTGAGGGCCTTTTAACAGACGCGGAATGCATTGCAGCATTGAAAGACATGGGAAAAGGGAAAAGCCCAGGAAATGACGGTCTGCCCTCTGAATTTTACAAAACGTTTTGGAGCGACATTTCGGAACCCCTCTTAAAAGCCTTAAACTATGGATTCGAGATCGGTCAGCTTTCTGTATCGCAAAGACGAGGTTTCATTAAACTTATTCCCAAGAAGAGCGAAGAACTCTATTATATACGTAACTGGAGACCGTTAACACTTTTAAACTGCGACTACAAGATAGCCGCAAAGGCTATTGCTAACCGTTTGAAGACCCACCTACCTAAACTCATAAATAATGATCAGTCTGGGTTCATTAAAGGACGCTTCATAGGCGAAAACATACGCCTAATAGACAGCGTAATTAACTACGCTGCTACAAAAAATATCCCAGGTCTGTTGCTCTTTCTTGACTTCGAAAAGGCTTTCGACACTTTAGAATGGCCCTTCATCCAGAAAACTCTCGTATCCTTCGGTTTCGGCCCTTCTATTATTCAATGGTTTAAAACCTTCTATTGTGGTGCCGAAAGTTGTATCTTGAATAACGGCTGGGCAAGTAACCTTTTTTCTGTGCGCAGAGGTGTTCGTCAAGGTTGCCCCCTCTCCCCATACCTTTTTATTCTTTCAGCCGAGATTCTTGCAAAAAATTAGAAAAGACTCGGACATTAAGGGATTGACAGTTAAAGAAAACGAGATAAAAATAAGTCAATACGCTGATGACACAACTCTCATACTTGACGGTTCAGAAAGGTCTCTCTCTGAAGCTCTTTGAGTCTTGGATAGCTTTAGCAAAATATCAGGCCTAAGATTAAATAAAAAGAAGACTGAAGCTCTATGGATTGGTTCACACGTAGGCAAAGAAGAAGTTATTTGTAAGGAACATAACTTCAACTGGCAAAATTCAAAGAAGCTAAGAAGCAAGACCAGAGAGGAGTTTTTGACAGGAAATCATCAAACGCGCAAGACAAAAACACCGTTCGTGGTGACTTATCATCCGGGATTGCCAAACTTAAGCAAGATTCTTAGGGACTTACATCCAGTGTTGCAGTCATCTAACAGATGCAAGAAAGCTATCAAAGATGTTCCATTAATAGCATTTCGGAAACCTAAAAGCCTTGGTGATTATTTGGTGAGAGCAAGAGTGAATAATCGTGAACGTGGAGATTACAGGCCCGGCACATGTAAATGTACATCTAGTAGATGTGAAGTTTGCACATACATGGATGAGAACGGTCGTTTTAGGAGCTCGCAAGACAATAGAAGTTATTCGATCAATTACAACCTTAATTGTAACTCTAGTTATGTAGTTTACCTAATTACGTGTAAGAAATGTTCGTTGCAGTATGTGGGCTCCACAACAACGAATTTAGACTTAGGTTTAATAACCACAAGTCTAGAATTAGGCGACACGAAATGTTGACGCAGGCGGAGAAAAGGGCTGATGATCTTTTGTACAGACATTTTTGTAGTGAAGGACATAATGGACTAAGCGACATTAAGATTCAATTGATAGACCGGGTTAATGGAGAACAACAGTTGCGAGAAAAGGAGGGTCAGGTTTTTTCGGTTTTTTCGTTTTCAGGTTCAACGTTTCAGGGAACTCGCCCCCAAATGCCGACCAGAGCCCCTGTACCATCCCGCCATCCTTCATGACCCTCTAAAAGATAAAGTCCTTAAGTATACCAACTTGGGCCATATCGTGAAAAGCCAACCAGACCTATAGCTCTGGGGATAAACGTGTTTTTTTTTTCATTTCTGCCTTATGAATAGACTAAGGTCTCCAACAGCCGACATCAGAGGGAACTCTTATTTATTTCGCGTACGGTCGGCCATAACACCATCAAAATCTACTCAGCAGTATTCCGCGAACTCCACATCATTTTGAGCTACAATTACCCCATGAACGGTCGGCTATTTTTGAAAAAGAAAAAAAGATTTTACGCGGTATCCTCCGTTATCAGGGGTCTCCCCGCATACGGAGACAATCGGTAATTCCACGGGTACTGCTTGTCACCCGCCCCATCCTCTGGGTTTGGCTGGGACCTAGGGATTTTTCCAAGGTATGGGCTTCCTTTACCCTTGCCGTTTTGCCTTTCGTCGGTGTAGCGAGTTTACCTATCCAGGTGCACATAGTTTCAGTTTTATATACGCATGCCAAAATCAGTGTTACTATCTGCCGTTGCTAAATCGTGTAATTTTCTTAAGGTTAGGGGTTGCCTGGGGGATACATGCCATGCATGTATCTGTGACGGTCATCGCATCACCTGAAGTCGCTTTTAACCCGCCAGCGGGCTGTTCCTCCGACAATTAGGCCACATTGTTCTTTGCGTGCTTTGTTATTGTCACGATCGTAGTTGCGTTACTTTTAGCATGCGGAATAATGACATTAACTTTAAAATAGTGTTATTTTTTTAATTTTAAACTCTTCCCACTATATGTATTATATATACACTGCATTATTCCTCGCGAAGCGAGGCCGAAGGCCGAGCGTAGCGGGGTGTATAATTTTGTCCCTCAAAGGGCTCAGGCGGGATGAAATCTCGTGTGGAGTTTACGGTCATATATATATATATATATATTTGTGAGCTTGGTGTCTGGCGGAAATGACGTCACACGGCCGCGCGCTGGTGGCGTAATGGCGTGAGGCGTCGAACTTGAAATCAGATCTTCGGGACTGAGGGCGGGGGTTCGAATCCGGCTAGGTTTTTTTTTTTTTTTTTTTTTACTATTATTTTTTTTTGTGGGTTCGAATCCTGAGCCTTTCATTTTTATCGTTTTTCTTTTCGGATTAAAATAACACTGATTTCCACATAATACTCCCTCAACGCCTATTCAGGCTATAAACTGCTGGGTCTGTAATCGTGCAGTTCGTTGTTGTTCAGTTTCTGTTTGTATTCTGTCTGCTGTATTTTGTCGAAGTCTCTGTAATCGTGCAGTTCGTTGTTGTTCAGTTTCCGTTTGTATTCTGTCCGCGGTATTTTGTCGAAGTCTCTGTAATCGTGCAGTTCGTTGTTGTTCAGTTTCTGTTTGTATTCTGTCTGCTGTATTTCGCCGATACTAGGCAACAATAACCCAGAGCTTCGCGAGGCCCTGCGAGTCACGTATTACTAGTATATATATACTGTATTATTTCAACAATTCATTAGTACATCCAGTGCTAGAAGTCTTGCTACGTAAATAAAGATACTTACTTTGTTACGTACCGTTCCAACTGCATCTCTTTAATTTATTGTATTTCCAGTAAGTCAATATCTGCGTTTGTTCCTCAAAATTGGGTAGTTCATTAGTCATGTGTTTGAGTCAAGTATGCCAAAAATAAAATGATGAAAAAACCTGCAAGGTACAAAAACTAGGCTGGCAGCCTATTTGACGTATTTTGTTTAACATGATTAATGGATTTTCGTTCACATAAATCTGGTGGCTATTAAAGAAATCAATATAGCATGAAATTTGATAAAGAAGAAAACGTTCATTTGTCACGAGCGGTTTATTTACTTGAAGATTGTTTTTTTTTAATCAACAGGTGCAATATTCCTGTGATCGTGATGGGGGAGACTGGTTGTGGTAAGACCCGTTTAATCCGGTACATGTGTGGCCTACAAGCAGGTCCTAACGGTCCACGAAACATGCTCCTGGTTAAGGTCAGTATGAACTTTTTAAATAATGAAGATTTAGCTCGGTTTCTTGCAGAACCGTGTTAACATTGTTTTCGATTTTCCTCTGGCACAAGAGAATCCTGCAAAGATCGGAAATCATTTTGTGAGCAGTGATATGAATGTGTACTGTAAGCGAGAACTGAGTTAGAAAAGTAGATGCAGTAAACATGACTTAAGCTTTGAAGTTATATTTCCTAGAATATCTGTAAAAGAGTTTGGTAACGGCATGGAACAATCATAGTGGTATGGTATGGTATTTATACTTAAGAGCACATGTTACTTACGGTCAAACATTTCTGAAAAGAGTCCTTAAATGGATTTGGCTCATACTCTTACCATGGGTAGGCCTAAATATGAAATAAATCACAGTATACTTTGTTTGGCTAAATATCAAATTGTTTTCGATAAAATCGATAATTCTAAAATCCAGCAGAATTGACGCTTTCGGAGCTCAAAATTTATGCCGCGTTTGTTAGCTTCGCGTCATTAAATAAAGCTCTCTGGAAGGAAAATACCTGTTAAATGTTGAAGAATGACATCAAATCAGTACGTCGAAAGCAATTTCTGCTCTTCGAGTCAGTCTATTTACAAAATATAATTAAATTTAGTTGATACTCTTTTAATTTGATTCAAAATAGGTCAAACTTATCGAATAATTTAAGCATGAGCAAAGCGAAATAAATGGCCGAAAATTTGGTATTTGACAGATAAATGATTGTTCTTTTCGATACTTAAAGGATTTTCTGGGGAAATGATTAAGTGCGATGCTTTCAGATCTCAAAGTTGCTTAAAATTCGTTAATTTAACCGACCGAGACATTATTGTTGATCTTATGAACTTTATGTAAACATTCCACGCAAAGGATAATTTTCCCCATGTGAACTTCAACTGAGTAAAATAAAAACATAGACTTGCTTACCTTGGTGTTCGCTGATACATTCTAAATCCTGTTTTCCTCATTTACGACAAAACCTAAGCCCTCGGCGAAGCTGGTTATCCGATTTTCTTGACGCGCCATTCTCGGTAACTGATTTCCACGTCTTGAAGTGACAGTTCTTTTCCATGCATTCTTGAAAACAGTGCAGTCTAAATTGATCAATGTATTAAGGGGTACGAAGTACTTTGCTTTAAATCAACTGGTAGATAAATCGATTCGGCCGGCGAATTTTCATTTCGAAAACCGCCCTTTGAGATTTGTCGGCCCTTTGTCCTGCGGTATGCAGATAATTTATTTCACACTTGAGTAACTTCCGGCACATAAAACGACAAACCGTGCGTTTTTGTATAGTATTGGTTGAGGCACTATATTATTGCTATATTTATATAAGCTCTTAATGAAAAACTTTGGGCTGAACATGTAATTAAGTTTCACTTCAGGTAGCCACCGTTTGAGAAAGTTGCTAAATGGTTGTATGACAGCGCTTTTAATTCCGGGTCGAAAGTTCTTCTGTTGCGTTGCTTTGCTATATTTTATATTTTTTGTTCTTACTTTTGTCTAAGTTCTTAATTAGGTCAAGGCAAAACAGGTGAAAACAAAATCTAAGATGTTATCGTTGGATCCGTCTTCCGTGAATGTTAAAAAAAAATTTTTTGTTGGGGTTCGGCGTGTACAAGGGAAAGTGCCCCCCGCCAGAGCTTGTGGGGAGGGACGAGCGCCCAACCGTCAGGGGACCCAAATGTATTAAAAATATCATAGTCATTATATAAATATTTTGTTTTTTACCTTTTACCCCAAAAACGGCTCTGTGCCGTCCAACGAGGTCGTGATTTTGGGTTTCCGATCTAGAATGGGATTTTTAATAATCCCGGCGTATCACATCGAACGTTCGATTTTCGAACTTAATCAAACGCAATCGAACTTAATCGAACGATTAAATTCGATTTTGTTCGGTCATCAAACGAAATCGAACGAACAAAAAATAAATGCAAATCGTACCAAATCGAAAGTTCGATAAAGTCCGGCGACGTTCGATTTAGTTCGGTCGCCGAACGACACCTAAGCGAGCGAATGTTCAGTTTTCCATCATTTTATTATCACGGGGATAAATGCCCGGGTAAATGCGTCAATCGATCCAGCCATCTAAAGTTATGTTTCCTTTATGTCCATACTTATTTTTAGATCCGACATTCACAGTGTATGTCAACATTTTCCGGGCATTGTTACCCGGGTTTTTACCACGAGAATGAGTTTCATGAGTTTTGTAAATTAACAGTTGCAACTTGAATCAAATTTTCCCGAATTTTTCCATTTCCAACGTACGCTTCTAGTTACATTTCTGAATAGTAGCATGTATTCCTTTTAATTTTAGAGCAAAAGTACGTTTTCCGAACTAAATCGAACGCTTCATTTCGATTTTGTTCGATTTGGTTCGGAAATCGAACTAAAAAAAATTGCTGTCCGATTTCGTTTGATGACCGAACAAAATCGAATTTAATCGTTCGATAGATTCCGATTTCGTTCGATTGAGTTCGATTAATTTTTTTTGTTCGATTTCGTTCGGTGTGATACGCCGGGAATAATAGACAATATCTAGAACGAGGTATGGTATTTTGAATACACAAAAGTTTCAAATTATCAGCAGCCAAAACGGGGTGACTTGTTTCTAGAACGCGGTATCTTTTGAATACAAGTTCTTTCTAACTGAACGGTGTGCTACTTTTCTGACCCGGGCGGCATATACCCACCCAAAAACATACCAGAGGCCCTTCCAATTATGCTGGTAACTAACAGTAACCAACGGTTAGGAAGTGCGGGCTAGAATGCTTTTGAGTCAAGGGATTTTGAATAAAACTTTTGTTGAGTATTGAAATTGTTTGGCCATCTCGTTGGGTAGTTTTCTTAAAAAAAAATCTGCATACATCTGTTGAAGATGATTTCCAGTACTGCGCAATAGGCTCAGGGTTTGTTGTCATTATACGTTACACTGCGGTATTAGCGTATATAAAGTTTCTTGATTCGCCATTAACTCATTCTTGTCACAACAAAAATATACAAAATTGACCATGTTGCATTTTCTATTTAATAACTCCAAAGGTATTTACAGTAATGAAGTCTTCAATATCTCATTTAAAAGGGTACAAAATATGTTTTCTAGGAAAAAAATATAATCTTCATGAAAACTTAAAGCGTCTAAAAAAACTTTTGAATCACAAAAAATAGTAAAAATAAGTCAAAAATTTAGCGAAAACTGAAATAGTTCAAAAACGCTCTACAGTGCAAATTTTGAGGTCTATTAAAGCAATATTTTTCCTTGTTCTAAGAAACATCGGTCCTGAAAAGCAGACAAAACTGCACTGAATTACGATTTTTCTTACGTAAACAGAAGGATCTCATTTCAGTTACAATGGCAACGGCTGGTCAGAGCTCATGTTACATACAAAATGAGTTTTAACCAAATAAATTAAGATTTACATTCCCAAACACGACGAAAGACGCATTATTTATGGTATAGGCGAGTTTCTTAACATATAAAAACGGCGATCCGAAAAGTATTTATTCGCATTTTGAACAACATGTGCTCATATCGCGAACAGACCCAAACACATGCGAAGCAAAATAAAAGATTATTTACCTTAATTTTTCGCTTCGAATTCCGAGCTAACCGTCCAAATTACTTTGTCTGACACTTGGAAAAACCTTCTGGATCATCCTCCTCCTCAAAAACCATCTTCAGAGGCCTTTTAAACCTGTTAAAGTTCGCTTCCACCTGACATGATGGTTCGCATCGAATCTCAAATGAAGACTTCGGTTCGTAGAAACAAGTTTTCATCGCTTGCTGCTCTTCTTTTGACATCGTAGCGAGAATTAAAACAGTTTCTTTTCATTTTCAATCTTCTAAATGTACGTTAACACTCCAATAATGCGAATATCGAGTCCACTGGCGTAACATGTGCTTCGGAAAATTACATTCCTCATATCCTGTGCCATCGACGTGAAATTCACGTGAACAATGACCACGGAGTACGGACCTTTGAACTCAACACCAGGGCCTTTGCTCCGCCGTTTGTCCACATACCATTCATTCCAGTTGAAAGAACAAAGGAATGTCAAAAATGTGCCCACATTTTGCTTCAAGTCGGCTAATAGCGGAGCTCCCGCGCGCCGAAGGCGCGCGAGCGGAGCATCCATAGGTAGGCAAATGGTATCCTATGGAACCGAGAAATTTTGGAAGTCGCCTACGTACGTACGTACGCCCGTACGCACGGATTAGGCCTGGGGACGAGGTTGCCCGCGCGTGGCTAAAGAAAAGTAAGGAAATTACAAACAGCAAATAAAGCTCGCAAGGCAAGACAAAATGTACACAAGGGGTAAAATTACACAGCGATACTACACAGCAAAATATCTGAGAGGTTTATTATCCAACTGCTCTATTTTGTTAGTCTTTTTTCGTGTGTGAGTGTTATGTATCGAAGCCTTTACGCCAAACAAACAATATGGCTCGATGGTTCTCGTTCGATCGCTACACGGTTAAATTCAATTTATTGGTTTCTGGTCGCATTTTTCGTAACCCTAAAACGAGCAATTGACGTTATCTTTTATCGACTGGATGATGTGGACGTTTCAGTTTGATCTAAACGAAGTAATATTATGAAAACGCGGGAAAATGTGTTGCGCGGTGTTCACTGTGTAGGCTGAATGAAACCGAGAGTATGAAAAAAAGCGGCAGAGAATCGAGAACTTTCTTACCGTAATATTTCTCGCACGATGTCCTCAAAAGTCACCTATATTCCGTGAAATTGTAGATAACGAAAAAGGTGTACGATGAGACCCGGAAAAATTTCGAATGATATTCCTTGTGCACGTCCAGTTTGCTAGTTTCTGTTGTTTGCGGATGAATCTTCGGCCGTCAACCTCAAGAATACAACAACTTTAGCAATGATTGTGTAAAAACAAAGCTAAACACTGCATGGATCAAGTCCGCTGAAGAAAGATACAGGAACCTGATGCAAGGTAACAACCTGTACTGAATTGCTGAGCCTGATTTTATGACAGAAAATTTCATGTTGTTTATAAACTTAAGCTTACTTTCTAAACGCAGTTTCGATAGATTCTGTGTCGGTAAAGTTTAGATCTTTCCTTAACTTAAGCAATATACTTTGCCCCTTTAAGTCGCTTTAACTGTAACTTGTAGTACATTTAAGCTTACGCTTAGATGTCAGTTCATTTTTTTTTTGTTCCCCTGAGTTGGTTTTATTTGCTATGGATTAACCGATTATCTATTGCCGTAAGTTGATTTTCTTTGGCCGTCAATAAAGTCGAATTCTAATCCCTTGCCGAGAGATTTCTTATTGCTGTGAGTTTATTCCGACTTTCAGCCTTACATTTTCTCGGCGGAAGAAATTCATACAGTATAAGTGACGTTTTACGAAGTGCTAAACGACGATAAAGCAAAAAGCTCGAACAAAATAAATTTATTTAAACTAAACTTGCTCTGAAAAACATGTTTACCCCATCTAGCGCGAGGTGAAAAATATAAACTGACTCATATTTTTTAAAGTAGTTCAAACACTTTTTTTTTTGCTTTAGTGTAGTCCACTTTTACACTGAATAACTACACTGAATAGAGATGATTTAGTGTATGTTTAAATTTGTTTAAATTTTGCACACGGTTCGAAATAAAAGATAAGTTTTAAATTTGCGTACGTGACTGAGCAACCCGTGCGCCGATGTTAAGACAAATACAGGAAAGAAAAGTAAGACGGGAATATGTCTGGTATTTTCTATTCTTAGAAAGCAGACAATAAACTCTTAATTAATTTTTAGGCCATGAGTTGTATTAAAGCAAAACGATAAGAGGGTCGTAAAATTATTTTCTATTCTTTAGAAAGGAGTGAATAAACTCTTAATTTATTTTTTGGCCATTAGTTGTTCTGCCTCGAGATTATGATGGATTTATATTCGTCTTGCACCTATGGGCCAGCGTATACATAAAAGCTTTGACCGCATATTTATCGAAATGAAAACATTGTAACTCCAGCAAAAATTAAATAAATTAAAGGGAAGCTCCACTTTTAGGCTTGCCTAAATCTATATAACGCTTTAAGAAAGTGCCGCTGAGTTGAAGATTAGTCTGCGGGCTCGCTTTTGCTCGCCCGCAAAAATGGAATTTTATGCTTCTAGCAATGCTCGTTTTTTGTCCGAAATAATGCTCAACGGAAATTATTCTGATTTTTTAAAATAATGCTAGTTTTATTTTGCAGAAATAAATTTATAAAATGGCATCACGTCAGAAGTCCATAAAAAACTTCATATACATGATATATGGTCCCTTTCTCCCCACCCCTTCCCCACCTTTCCTTCCCGCTTTCATATCGCCCAATCCTCCACAGGAGAAAGTAGGAGAGCCTGTCTACAGGCTAGACTACACAAAATATATATTTTTTAACATTCACGGAAGACGGATCCAACGACGCCATCTTAGATTTTGTGTACAGCCAACTCTCTCTGAAACGGGCACCTTCGGGACCGGCTCCAACTCAGTCCGTCTAAGACTGTATTTCCACTGACGCGTAATTTTTTACGTGCGTTAACGTGCGTGAAAAAATTTAGAGACAATGTATAAACGACTTCCGCACACGTTTACGCAAGCCGTTCATACATTGTCTCTAAATTTTTTCACGTACGTAAAAGCACGTAAAAATTTACGCGTCAGTGGAAATCCACCTTGAGAGAGTTGTCCGTCAGTTATAGGGATTTTAACGGCGTTTCAACTTTTCCAACGGAAATTATTATTTTTCAACGCCGAGGGCTTAGGTTTTGTCGTAAATGAGGAAAACAGGATTTAGAATGTATCAGTGAACACCAAAGTAAGCAAATCTATGTTTTTATTTTACTCAGTTGAAGTTCACATGGGTAATATTAACCTTTGCGTGGAATGTTTACATAAAGTTGATAAGATCAACAA
>NC_135761.1:15867958-15875458 GCF_052425735.1 Oculina patagonica
TCAGAAAAAAATGAAAATTAAGGCATTAAATTACATTGGTGTTCAGACGTTGAGTTTGCAATTAAAAACGATATAACATTGCCTCCTTTTTATCATTTGCCTTGCCATAGAAAACCAATATTCTACACAGGATATTCCCAAAAATTGAAAATTTGATGAGATTATATTTGTCGCATTAAACTAATTCTTTTACAAATCACGGAATAATTTTAATACAAAAATAATCAAACTTGACCCTTTCATGGGTGTTCTAGCAACTTCTTTAATTTATCAGCTAAAATATCAGATGAACTTGTCTAGCGAATTAAAATCACAAGTTAAACACATCGGTGCATTACTTTCACTGCAAGTGGGTTTCAATCGTTTCAAAATCTTTAATATTTCTGTCTATTTTGGTGTTTCCTAAAAAAAATAACCAGCGAGCATTCCTGTACAATTTTTGCTTCAGAAAACAGTTGTCTCGAATAGCGCGCATTCTCTATTTCCCGATAAGTGCGCATCAATACTAAATAAATGGAACGCAATGCGTGCAGAAGCTATGACCTTTCACAAGGGGTCTTGCATAATTTTGAGGAAATTTGTCAAAAACTTAACGAAAAGAAGCTGAGACCTTGTGCGTAAAAAAGACTGACGCTTAGTTTTGTAGTAACGCACGCCATATAGGGTATCCTTTGTATAAGTTTCCAAAAGAAGTGAGTTTAAAGCGGCAGCGGTTAAAGTTTGATCAATAAGCGTTTGTTGATCAATAAATAAATAAAACAATTAGCAGAAGCGATAGCGCTTTCTGCCTTGTCAAAGCGTGTGTATTCTATAAATTTGTTATTGTATGCGCCTAAAAGAAAGTCCTGTTCGCTTAGCCAATATAAGGAGGAGTTACAGCTGGGGTAACTTTCTTGTCCTAGCTGTTTCACCGAGTTCGAACTCGAATTTATGTGGATCTATATACACCGTTTTAATGAGTCGGGGCGCCATTTTGGATATCTAACTTTCCGCGAATGACGTAATGAATTAAATATTGAACATGGCGCTTAAACTTAAAATGGTGTAAACGCTATTTTATTAAGTCAAGGCGCCAATGAAATATTTAATTAATGACGTCATTCGCGGAACGTTAAATATCCAAAATGACGCCTCGACTTATTAAAATGTAGACTACAAACATGCTCTACAATGGTGTATATGTGGACGGTCGTATCATAAGCATCCAGGAACTGCATTATACGCATATATTTCGTAGCCATGGGTTAATGTTAAATCACTAGTGTGCGAATGCGAATTCTCGGGTTTGTTTTAAAAGCTGACGTTGGTATTAATTTATGAATCTATTGAGAAGCGCCCCGATGAGGTCACCTTTTGGGTAGCACCTTTCTCGCCCCATTCCTCTGCGCCCACATTCAGTCTGTATATCTTAATGCGAATGGTCAATATTGACTATTGGTAACAAGGAGTCGTGTATATCTCTGGTGCTTTGTGCGATCGAGAAAGACCCTTACAAATCGCAAAATGCTGTGTATGGTAACTTCTTTGGTCAAATGGTATCGAAAAATGAAAAATGTCGAAATGGACTCCCAACAGTGAATGTGATTGCAACAAAACTAGAAGATCCGCGATGCTTCGTGCGATCAGCTCCAGTAATGATGATGAAAGAACTAATTAAGATGAAGGGATGGCACGCTTTTGCCTTCTTACTGTCGAAAGTGACGCCAAAAAAAGCCGTTCGTTACATACACACTCAGATGCGCATGGTGCTTCATATTTTTCAATTTAATTTAGCTCAACAAAAATATCAAAATATGTCTTATACGGTGAAATATAGCAACCATAAAATTGAACATTGCTTCATATTCGATTCTATTCATGTACGCGTGGTAGTTTATGACGCTAAAGCGAGCGAAACTCGACTGTTAACAATATTGAATGTGTTACTAGTTGAGCCG
Organism: Oculina patagonica; assembly: GCF_052425735.1. Classification (NCBI taxonomy): domain Eukaryota; kingdom Metazoa; phylum Cnidaria; class Anthozoa; order Scleractinia; family Oculinidae; genus Oculina; species Oculina patagonica. The sequence goes on from NC_135761.1 coordinate 15,869,896, forward strand.
AACAAGATGGAAGATAGACGTGGGATCATAACTGGCGATTCTGAACGCTCTCGGACTACAAACCAAAGGCAGGTTTCAGTAAAAGGCATTCTGTATTTATATCTATTGTATTTTGAATATTGAACCTGTATATCTTTCTGCGATTTCGAAGTACTGTACATGTCAGTCTAAAAATCGATCACGACATAACCTGACTATAACACTCAGTGGTAAAGTAGGAATTCAGTAAATGTATGGAGTATGTAAACCAAAAATTAAAATTTCATACAACAACAAATATTTCAAAACCATCTGTATGTCAAAAGAGATATAAAGTGAACTCGCTTGACATATATGTCATAGATGGTAACGCAACATCCAAAACCTTTTGTGTCGACGACGCGTTAGGACCCGAACATGTAAGAGGGCAAAGAACGTACCGGTGAACGAAAATTATCACTTGAACCCTACGTATTTTCCAGTTATACAAAGGAGTCAAACGAGTGATACGAGATGAACACACCAAAGGCTTTTTCTTCTGATCACATTTGTGATGTTTTGATCCGGAGAACTCTTTGATTACGGGGAGGTGAGTTTGAAATCCTTCTTTGTCAATATATTTAATTCAGCGCGGAGACAACTTACAAAAATAGAACCACTACTCGGTTTTTTTTTTGGACCGATATCTAGACGATGTTTATATAATTCAGAAAATGTATATTTACAAACGGGAGAAATGTTATTGTAGTATTAAATATATTCTTAGAAAGGACAGCGGGAAAAAATTCGCATTCGAGGATTGCTTTCAATAAATTTATGCTTAATTATTATTCGTCCAATATTCCTGTGGGCCGCTTGGCTCGTGGCTTCTCCTCCTATATTCCTTTACACGGAACACCTCTGAAGACATCGCAAACAATTAAATTTGCAATTCAAGAATAAAAAGCCAAAAAAAAAAAAAGTAGTTTAAAAGTTTTAAACTCCAAATCCGTTACAGAGAACACAATAAATGCATTCTATTTTGTCAACGGCGTTAAGCGATAAGCGGTAAGCAGTGTGTGTTTTTGAGTGTTTTTGTTGGAGGGATGGGGGGAGGGGTTGGCGTGTTCTTTATTACTCACTCTGACGTCAATTTATATACTGTCTCACATTACATCTTTGAGGCAAATCGTGCTGGAGACACCTTTTTCGCTCCCCCACCCCCAATGAATTATTTTGCGCATCCTTTAACATGTCTTATCCTGTAACGGTGACGTGGCTTTTTCTGTATCATCCAAGCACTGTTTTAATTCAGTATAAGCAAGATGTCCTCCGAGCGTCATCTCCGGCTAAGGCCCGTGTTCTTAATTTTCTTCATGGTCGTTGTTGTTTCTCAAGCCAGTCAAGGTATGTCACACTACTTAACGGTTCCGATTTCTTTCGCTTCTCGCTGGTTTTCGTTTCGATTTTTTTTTCGATAAATGCGGTAAACTATGCCAGGAAGCGAGTATGAAAGAAAAAAAGATTCCTTTGTAAAAATTTTTATTTATTTGATCTTACAGATTTTCGTTAACAGTTATCATTTCACATGAATCAATTTAGAGCGAAACATTTTAGCGTATAAACATTTCATTGTAAGACAGAATATCTTCTAAGACAAATATTAGGAACTGTCTTCCTTTGAGTATTACTTGTATGTTCAGTAAATTACTTTTATCATTATTAATTCAAAATTCTTTTGAACGGACTTATTCTGAAAATTTTATTGAAACTTGAAAAATGAGTACGAAGCTAAAAACATGTCGAAAATAAAATTTGCTAAAAGTTCCGAAATGAAAATGCACTTAACAAACACAAGAAACACGTCGTCGTTTGACAACAGCGTTTACCTGATGATTGACTTTGGGCCGGGTAAGGGGGGGGGGGGGGGGCATTTCTTTTAACTTATTTCCACCCTATCTACGATACTATACACCACATCTTATATGAAGTAAATGTTGTTGAAGATGCTTTGCCGGCCCTTCTCCACCACCAACTCTACCACCACACCCCATCCCTCCGCGCCGCCGACACCCCCTTGAATAAACAATTTCTAAGCATGTCTTAACGTGTAACGGTGACGTGGGTTTTTTATCTACAATTCAAGCACTGTTTTAGTTCAGTTTAAGCAAGATGTCCTCCGAGCGTCATCTCCCGCTAAGGCCCGTGTTCTTAATTCTCTTCATGGTCGTTTTTGTTTCTCAAGCCAGTCAAGGTGTGTGAAACTATTTAACGGTTCTGATTTCTTTCGCTTCTCGCTGGTTTTCGTTTCAGAGCGTAACTGCGAAAGTTTATTTTTATTTCGAAATATGCGAGGAAACCATGCTAGGAAGCAAGAGAGTAAGAAAATTGATTCCTTTGTAAGATTATTTTTATTCAGTATTTGCTCTTACATAATTTCGTTAACAGTAATATTTTCGCATGAACCAATTCAGAGCGAACATTTTATTGTCTAATCATTTCATTGTAAGACAGAATATTTTCAAAGGAAAATATAGGGAAATGTCTCCCTTGAGTATTGCATTTATATTTAGTAAATTATTTTTTATTGTTATTTGTAGTAAATTATTTCAAACAAACTGACTCTGAAAGGTTAATTGAAAACTTGAAAACTGAGCCTAGTACGAAGCAAAAAGAAAATGTCGAAATAAAAATTCGCTTAAAGTTCTGAAATGAAAATGCACTTAACAAAACACAACAAACAAGTCGTCGTTTTCCAATGGCGTTTAACTGATGATTGACTATGGGTCAGATGGGTCAGCCGGAGGGTGGGGGGGGGGGGGGGGGGCTGGAATTTTCCTTACAGCTAGTTTCCATCCTAACTATAATACTCTTACACCACCTCTTATATTAAGTTAATGTTGTTGAAAGTCCTCCTCCTCCTCCACCCCCCCCCCCCCCTCGTGTTGCCGAAACCTCCTCGAACAACAGTTTTTGTTCCCGTATTAAGCATGTCTTAACGTGTAACGGTGACGTGGGTTTTTATGTACAATTCAAGCACAGTTTTAGTTCAGTTTAATCAAGATGTCCTCCGAGCGTCATATCCCGCTGAAGCACTTGTTCTTAATTTTCTTCATGGTCGCTTTTATTGCTCAAGCCGATCAAGGTTTGTAACATTGACGTTCTAAGTTTCTTTCGATTCTCAACTGTTTTCGTTTTCAAAGCGGAACAGCGAAGGTTTCGATTTTTTGCAAGAAATACACACATTAACAAACGCGAGTTAACTGTGATAAGAAGAAGGGAATGCACCGGTAACAAGTTACAAAATGATGTCCAAAATAGGTTTCTCTGCCAATATTGAAGGCACATCCCTTGTTTGTACATTGTAAAATTGTAGAGCTATTAACGGTTATCATCTTTATTTTTTTCTTTATTTCTAGCACTGAGTTTCAAGGCTGGAAAAGGCAATGTTACCACTACTACACCTGGGCTGTTTGCTTGCAAGAAGATCTCCTTCCAATATCCCTTCTATGGCGGACAACAAGTCAAGGTTCTCGCCTCAGTGAGCCACATTCTTAAGAGTCCAACTCCTCGCAGTGGCGCTGCAATCTGGGTTGAGGATGTTACGGCAAATGGATTCACCGTGTGCGTTGTGGAGTATGGAGAAGGATCAAATGGTACAACAGCTGTGAATTGGATCGCTTTGCAATCTCCTCCTGCTAGATTTCAGCTAGGAACTGCTTCCTTGAGCCCTTGGACTACTGGGACGAAGTGTAAAAGGATCGTATTTAAACAGGTTAGACGATGATACGTATGTTTCTTATTTTTCGAAGAACAATAATTTAATAATTGCTAAATACAGATTAGAAACCCCCCAAACTGATTTAACCAAGCTAGGGACTTTCGTGCAAGTATTAATTGAAAAACAAGAAAAAACGTGATATAGTGCAAACAAAAGCAACTGGAATATTTCAATCCTTTCTTCTCTTTCTTCCTTTCCATTTACTCCCATCTTATTTCTGTATTTATTTGTTCATTTATTTATTTAGTTTAATTTTATTTATTTTATCCTTCAATTCATTTTTTTCTCTTTCTTTCCTCACTTACTTATCTCTTTTTTTCTCTAATTCTTCATCCTTTCTTCCCTTTTTCTTTCTTATTCTTTTTTTTTTGCTTTCTCTCTTTTATTCTTCTTTCTTTCCTACCCTTTTACTTATCTCTTTTTAATTATCTTTCTTTCTTTTTTCCTTTTTTTCCTTTCCTTCTTTCTTTTTTTTCTTTATTACTTGGGTTTCCTACCTTATTGCATTTTTGTCTTCTGTCTTTGCCTTCTTGCCTCCTTGCCTTCTTGCCTTTTTGCCTTCTCGTCTTTTTGCCTTCTTGCCCTTTTGCCTTCTTGCCTTCTTGCCTTCTTGCCTTTTTGCCGTCTTGCCGTCTTGCCTTCTTGCCTTCTTGCCTTCTCGCCTTCTCGCCTTCTCGCCTTCTTGATTTTTTTGCCTTCCTTTTCCATTTTTCTCGCATATGTTTATCTCTTATTTTCTAAGTTTTGTGTTACTTTTAACCAGTAGTTTCCTTTCTATTTATTCATTCATTGGTTTTTACATTCCTTGTTTTGTTTTGTTTTCTTTTTTTTCCTGCTGTCTTTCCTTTCTTTTCCTTTTCTTGTTTGCTATCCTTAATACTTCTTTTTTTCCTTTTTCCCTTATTCCTTTTCCTTCTTTCCTACTTTATATTCCTTCCCTTTCTTTCTTTCTAAACATTTTCTTTCTTTCTTTTTTCCTTTTCCTTCTTTCTTATTGACTTTTCTTTTTTAATTCTTTCGTTCCTCTCTTTTCCGCTGCTTAGTTGCTACCCTTCCTCTATTTATTTCTCTTTTTTCTTTCTTCCCTCTTTTGTTTTATACCATTTCATTCATTTTTTCTTTCGTTCTCTCTCTTTTGTTCTTGTTTATTAGTGCGTTGATGAGCATATTCTCACATTCTTCCAGTTAAGCTCAATTTTTCCCATCGCTTAATTTTTTAATCCTAAATGTTTTGTGTTTCTTTGTTTCTACATATCCAAGTTCGTTGTTTTTACTTCGTCCTTTTAGTGTTCCTCGCATCTTTGTTTTTAATTACTTCATTTTTCAATTTCTTTATCTTCGCCCGTCAACTTCCTGGGAATATCTTTGTAATTTTTTCTCTTAATTGATTTTCCTTTTTTCATCTCTTTGTTTTCTATGCTTTATTGCTCGTTTTTTTCATCTTGCTATTTCAGTGGTTGCTGTTGTGCCATCTTTCATATCTTTATTTCTATCTTACTTTCCCTTTTTCCTTTCAGTCAATGTTTTATAGATATTTTCACTTCTTTGTACTGGCATATAAAATTAATCTGAGATGATAACCATAAGTTATTTTTTAAATTATTTTTTTGCTATTTTAATGCAATTTATTTATGGATTTTTTTCGTTCTGCTTTAATAAATTACTATTAATGTTTCAGCGGTTCAAGATACCGCCAAGCATGTTTGTGACTGCTAGTCATCAATTTCCCAAGAGACCCCAGGATGCCATGGCCGTATGGGTAGAAAATTTGCACAAAGACAGCTTTAAAGTTTGTCTCAGAGAAACCAAGATTCTGGACGGAAC